>NC_060171.1:29435080-29439398 GCF_021292245.1 Micropterus dolomieu | reverse complement strand
GTGTGCTGTTAAAATTTTTTTAACCTCAGATAATCTTATTCTGTTAGATATGAAATTATAATGTCCAATGTTTCCCTGGAGTTGACTTTCTCTGATTCTGAAATGTCTGATAGTGATTTTAGTGATAGTGATAGTGGTGAGTCATTTATTCATGTACATAATTAGCCACAGAATGAGTACTTTTTGCTTACTTATGTACTTTTTATTAAGAAGACTTATGAAAACAGGATTTTTATTATGGAGTATTTTTACATTACAAAATTTTCTCTCTCCCGTCTTACGGTGAGAGTAATTACAAAACACTGTCGACACACGCTTATGATGTATGCTCTGCCATACTGAGTTGCTGCTGTCGCTACAGTTGCTCTCCCGCATTCAGCTCTGGCAAACCAATCATTGCTGGTTGACATAAAACACTTATCAGTATTTAGTTGCAGAAAGTTGAGGACATCCAGATTGTCACAATTTTTAGGACTAACCGAGACATAGGACTGGGTGTCGTCTGCGTAGCGATGGCAGAGGACACAGCATTGAAGTGACATATAACCTGGCTAAGGGGTAAAAGATACACACTGTATAAAATAGGGCAAAGTACTGAGGCTTGTGAGAGCGGGGGAAGAACAAAAACTTTGAGAGCTCTGTTGTAAAAAGTCGACACACAAACAGAAATGAAACCTAGAAACGCAAGATAAATTCCAAACAACTTGTTAAGCATTTTGCCCCTTGTTCTTTCATTTGTCAAAGTTACTTGCTAATCATTGTGACTTTACATTTGTTTATCTTCCTCTCCCACCGCAGCTGTACTATTTCTCATCTTAATTCATTTTTACCTCACTTAACCTTTTTTATCTAACACTAACCCTCCAACTCTATCCTTATTCCTACTCTTCTTTTCCCCTCTATGTTTCTCTCTCTGTCCTTATTCTGGTTCTCCTATTTATCTGTATGGAAAGCACTGCTGCTCTCTCTGTGTTTCAAGATATTTTGGTAGGTAAACTCTGTTGGTAACCCCTGTTTCTCACCAATGTATGGTTGTGTTTTAATCTTTCACTCCTTCTCCCTGAGAAATATTCCCAGTTATCTTTAAGATTATGGCAGTGACTGCAGACACAGGGAGTGTTCTTGCTGTTATCAGGACAGATATCAGATTATGTAGCTGTTGTGCAACTGGAAATATCTTGCTGTAAAACACCCTCAGAAGAGAGCTCTCTATCTTTAGCAGGTATTAGCTACAGCCCTTGCAGCTAATACACATGCAGGCTCTAAGTGTCGATACACATCTGCATCCACTTGTGTATAGTGTGCCTCTTTCACTTTGTCTGTTTTTTTGGCATGTAATGACTGTTTATCTCTTGACATCACTGCTGCCATTAATTTAAACTGCTGTCATGAGGCAACATTCTTGCAACATTAAGCTGCAAGATCGAACACCTGGTTGGTTTGTCAGTAAATATATTTGTTGAATGTGATTTATGAGGCAATGATTACATAAGTGGTCATATATGAAGCAACCATAACAGTAATAGAACCTGAAAGACATATAGCTGCTATACAGTCTACCATAAGTTATGAACACATAGACATCCTACCAGTACTAGTGTTTCAACTGAATTAGAAACACTACATTGCCCAGCAGCCTCTGTTAATCTAATCACTACAACTCCATTAACCCTCCTGCCTCCCTGAAATCAGTACGATTACATCTGCTCCCCTCTGAGGTGATAATCAGTAGCCTCTACCTCTCTGGCTCTGTTTTTACAGCGCTACCAACCTCTATGTTAATGGTCAGCATCATGTTGGGGATGCTACTTGGAAGATGAAGTGTAGCTAAGCTACCAGTTACTCTGCATAAAATGAAGCTTAGCTACACTGAAGCTACCCCCCAGGGAAATGTAGCAAGGTACAGCAACAGGGCAAAAGTAGTTACTACATCTAAGCTATTTTTCCACAGTAGCACAAGAATAAAGAGCTGCTCCAAACAGTAACAACATGGCAAAAATTTCCCTTCACTTCCCTGTCGTTTCCTCTTTGCCAGTGGATCTCTGCTCCATTGGGGGGAAATGAAATTATGGAAAGTTAAAAAAGCAAACAAGGCGATCAAACACAGTGTGTTCACTCAGAAATCTGATCCGAATGCACAATGGAAAACGCAAATCATGGACACTTTTTGGCTCTGAGTTGACGTTTTTTTCAGGTCAAAACATTCAGAGCGCTCCTGCAAACACGCTCAAGCTTGAGGCACCCAGGACACATTAGCAACGCTGCCTATAGAAAACAACTGGAAAAAGACACCTCTCACTGCAAAAACCAGGCTCGTCTGATTGACTTAAGTGACATATTCTGTCTCTCTGTTTATCAATCTCCTCTGCTCTGTTTCACTACTGTGGGCAGCACCGCACCTTCACACGCAATCCCTAATTTAGACTCATTTCACCATTTCACAGCACAAACACACACTTGCTTAGCTCTGGATCTTACAGTAATCATATGCCAAATAGTTATACATCACAAAGCATTAAACCACTTGCAAGCATGCAATACATTTACCACTAGCCTATATGTGGGGCTTGCAGATATTCACAGTGACAAAGGTTCCCCTAATCTGGGAAGTCCCAGATCCTCTTCTTGCAGGATCACATTACAATCAGCATATTTGATTATTGCTGTGATGTAGCTAGCTTTATATATTTGACCATGATCTTCACCAGTAGTAGATGTTGTGGAAATTCATAATGCAATTTTGTACATTTGTGCCTTCTCAACAATGCCAGAAATACATCAAAAGGAGGAATACTAAATACCTTAATTATAATTGATTTTATGGCTGACAGAGTGAAATTCAAGAATCTTCAAAAATATATCAGTATATATATCAATTAAAAAGTTCTTTATGTTTAATTTGTGTGTAATTGTGGAATATTGACAATAAAAATACTGTCCTTGATGGTAGTGTCCGTGTGGTTTGAGATACATGGGCAGAATAAAGAATAACTGATTGCCTTAATTTATTTAATTAAATCCTTCTTCAGCAAATATTATTAATTTACTGAAATGGATTGAGACATCAGTTAAATGCCTGACATGAATTTTCATCATTCATTGCTGCTGCGGCAAAGGGTTTGCTAATTGCTACATTTCCTGAAGTAAAATGTCAGACAGCCTTTTCCATTTTGTGTTTGAAATATATGCATTAGAATACAACTACTCAAAAACAGGAATTTACTAAGATGCACTTAAAGGTGGGGCATGTGAAACTAGAGAAATCCAACACCATTACATATACCATGATATTGAGCAAACACCCCAGCAAGCAATGTAACTAAAGCTGGCTAAGTTGTGGGTAAGCAAACAGTGGCTACACTTGCTGCTGCGAAGCTAACATGAAACCAACATGCAGAGATGACATGGTGGTCCCACAGTGAGCACACCAGCCCCAAACAGCAACACAACTCTTCTGCTGCTATAGCTAACATCACAACAACAGCATGTCTTGGCAAACAAGAAAGTAAGCAGGCAAGTTATTTAACGTTACCTGACCTGACATACAAATCCTGGCTGGAACGGCTGGAATAGTGCTGTGCAGCTCGGTTTGACTCACTCTTTTTGTTTCCTATTTACAGAGCTAGGGCTGTGTACAAACACCAAATCTTTTTTCAGCGCACCCAGAATAGAAATCTAGCGAGTGAGGAGGTAGTGAGGAGATATTTGCTGAATTTGACAAAAATATTTGTATTGGATTAGAATTGTTTACCCCACCTTTAAAGGAATCTTGGAGCCTACTCCAAGAAGAATGAGAGAGACTGAACACTGACCTTTATATTGAACCTATTATGGACTATTTTCTTTTAAACTTTTCATCATTACTTGGTCACTAATTGCTTAGGAGAGGTAATATCTTTTTTAAATAACTTTAAAGGGGACCTATTATACTGCTTTTCCAGTCCTATATAGTAGTTCTGTGACTAATGATTTTGCATGATTCAAAGTTCAAAAAAATAATTCTGTCTTATACTGACTCTTCATGTAGGCCGTCATTTCAGCTTGTCTGAAACAAGTTGTAGATGCTCCTGTCTCTTTAAGGCCCCCCTCTCAAAGCCCAGTGTCTTCTGATTGGAGACCTGAAGACCTGAAGACCTGAAGCATGTTACCAGGCTGTTGTTGTCGCTGAGCGGTACAGACAGACTGAGCGTTGCTGTGCGGAGTTAATGACCATATATGGAACACCAGCTCCGTTTGGCTCGGTGTGTCGTACAACGGAGCCATTGTTAGAAAAAGCAGTTCAAAACAGAGCGTTCAGAACAGCAGGAAATCTGAGATT
>NC_060171.1:29363253-29434980 GCF_021292245.1 Micropterus dolomieu | reverse complement strand
TCAAACACAGTGTGTTCACTCAGAAATCTGATCCGAATGCACAATGGAAAACGCAAATCATGGACACTTTTTGGCTCTGAGTTGACGTTTTTTTCAGGTCAAAACATTCAGAGCGCTCCTGCAAACACGCTCAAGCTTGAGGCACCCAGGACACATTAGCAACGCTGCCTATAGAAAACAACTGGAAAAAGACACCTCTCACTGCAAAAACCAGGCTCGTCTGATTGACTTAAGTGACATATTCTGTCTCTCTGTTTATCAATCTCCTCTGCTCTGTTTCACTACTGTGGGCAGCACCGCACCTTCACACGCAATCCCTAATTTAGACTCATTTCACCATTTCACAGCACAAACACACACTTGCTTAGCTCTGGATCTTACAGTAATCATATGCCAAATAGTTATACATCACAAAGCATTAAACCACTTGCAAGCATGCAATACATTTACCACTAGCCTATATGTGGGGCTTGCAGATATTCACAGTGACAAAGGTTCCCCTAATCTGGGAAGTCCCAGATCCTCTTCTTGCAGGATCACATTACAATCAGCATATTTGATTATTGCTGTGATGTAGCTAGCTTTATATATTTGACCATGATCTTCACCAGTAGTAGATGTTGTGGAAATTCATAATGCAATTTTGTACATTTGTGCCTTCTCAACAATGCCAGAAATACATCAAAAGGAGGAATACTAAATACCTTAATTATAATTGATTTTATGGCTGACAGAGTGAAATTCAAGAATCTTCAAAAATATATCAGTATATATATCAATTAAAAAGTTCTTTATGTTTAATTTGTGTGTAATTGTGGAATATTGACAATAAAAATACTGTCCTTGATGGTAGTGTCCGTGTGGTTTGAGATACATGGGCAGAATAAAGAATAACTGATTGCCTTAATTTATTTAATTAAATCCTTCTTCAGCAAATATTATTAATTTACTGAAATGGATTGAGACATCAGTTAAATGCCTGACATGAATTTTCATCATTCATTGCTGCTGCGGCAAAGGGTTTGCTAATTGCTACATTTCCTGAAGTAAAATGTCAGACAGCCTTTTCCATTTTGTGTTTGAAATATATGCATTAGAATACAACTACTCAAAAACAGGAATTTACTAAGATGCACTTAAAGGTGGGGCATGTGAAACTAGAGAAATCCAACACCATTACATATACCATGATATTGAGCAAACACCCCAGCAAGCAATGTAACTAAAGCTGGCTAAGTTGTGGGTAAGCAAACAGTGGCTACACTTGCTGCTGCGAAGCTAACATGAAACCAACATGCAGAGATGACATGGTGGTCCCACAGTGAGCACACCAGCCCCAAACAGCAACACAACTCTTCTGCTGCTATAGCTAACATCACAACAACAGCATGTCTTGGCAAACAAGAAAGTAAGCAGGCAAGTTATTTAACGTTACCTGACCTGACATACAAATCCTGGCTGGAACGGCTGGAATAGTGCTGTGCAGCTCGGTTTGACTCACTCTTTTTGTTTCCTATTTACAGAGCTAGGGCTGTGTACAAACACCAAATCTTTTTTCAGCGCACCCAGAATAGAAATCTAGCGAGTGAGGAGGTAGTGAGGAGATATTTGCTGAATTTGACAAAAATATTTGTATTGGATTAGAATTGTTTACCCCACCTTTAAAGGAATCTTGGAGCCTACTCCAAGAAGAATGAGAGAGACTGAACACTGACCTTTATATTGAACCTATTATGGACTATTTTCTTTTAAACTTTTCATCATTACTTGGTCACTAATTGCTTAGGAGAGGTAATATCTTTTTTAAATAACTTTAAAGGGGACCTATTATACTGCTTTTCCAGTCCTATATAGTAGTTCTGTGACTAATGATTTTGCATGATTCAAAGTTCAAAAAAATAATTCTGTCTTATACTGACTCTTCATGTAGGCCGTCATTTCAGCTTGTCTGAAACAAGTTGTAGATGCTCCTGTCTCTTTAAGGCCCCCCTCTCAAAGCCCAGTGTCTTCTGATTGGAGACCTGAAGACCTGAAGACCTGAAGCATGTTACCAGGCTGTTGTTGTCGCTGAGCGGTACAGACAGACTGAGCGTTGCTGTGCGGAGTTAATGACCATATATGGAACACCAGCTCCGTTTGGCTCGGTGTGTCGTACAACGGAGCCATTGTTAGAAAAAGCAGTTCAAAACAGAGCGTTCAGAACAGCAGGAAATCTGAGATTTTTGCTCACAGGGATTTCTTTTAAATACTTTAATCTAATTATTTAAAGCTTGGGCCATGTTTAACATGTTAACACATCCAACATTGTAACATTTTAGATAAGTCATAAAATAAGGAAAAGCATAATAGGTCTCCTTTAAACAAAATCAATAAAAAGGTGACTAGTCTTGATTTTGTGTCTAGTCTCACAGACAAGTTCAAGTTCAGTCCTGTGTGTAGGACTGGGGTTTGGTGGGGGGGAAAGAGAAAAGTTATTTGCCCACAACAAGATTGTAAGCAACAATGTTTAAACTCCTTCTGTGCGATCAAGCCAAATGTATGACTGATATATGTAAGACATGTAACATTACTGCGGTGGGCTCATGTTTTAAATGCAGTGAAAAGAACTGAAATGTAATGACATTAAACAGTGTAAGTGTTTGTATGTTTGGATTTTCCTTTCAGAATCACCAGTTTTGAAATGTGCACAGGCTCCTCCTGTCAGAGGTCTGCAGCTCATTTCTTTTTATTGTTTAAGAACTGCCTTTAGCTTTCAGTATATATGATATAATGGAATTGCTTTGCCAGGGTCTGATCAGTGTGTGTGTGAATGTGTGTCGTGTCAGCAAGAACATCTATAATGGTGCTTTTCTTGCACCTATAAAACAAATTTTTGCATGCTGTGTGTGTGTTTGTGTGTGTGTTTATGAGACAATATTGACTTTACAAGTCTGTTTGATTGGACAAGTGGCTGACTATCACCATGTCGTAAAGATACGTGGAGCCTCGTTCATAGGCTTGTAAAAATATTATTGATTCCTGTCTTTTCCTGGGCTCCATCAGCATTCTTCAACCCTGATTTTTTTTTATCTCAAAAAGGATAAGTTCCTGCTAAAGCTAAGCCCTGTTTGCCCTGTCAACTGTTACCAATATAATAAGCATAGTGTTGATTTAGATTTTTTCATGATATGTTGAAATCCTGTGTATTTGTAACATTTGATGAGGCGGAGACTAGTCATGACACTCCAAATGTGATTTGTGGTGACCAGCTAACTCATCTATCATTTAAAACTGCACTTAGCTCTTAATTTGTAGATCGTAGAGGCTAGCAGAGCGATATCGAGGGTCCGAGGTGTGTGTTTGTCGATTGGCAAAAAGTTTAACATTTCTCTCTTGTCCTCCTCCTAATCTAACAACATGGGTGAAAGAGTTGTGGGTGGAGGTCAAGTTCTCTACAACTCTTCAATCTCTTTACAGCTCTATATTCGCTCCACATTCACTCACTTTGTTGGCCGCACAAATTTATTTTCGGTACATTGTTGTTAAAAAAAATTATCAGTAGAACATTCAGAATGTTAACACATTACACAATAAATAAGTCACACCCACTTTTGAGCAATCAATCAGTCTGAAGGATGACATTTTTATCCCTCTTATCTTAGCTATACCCTGCCCACATCACTCAAAAACCACACTATCACACTTTAGACGCTAAAGATGCCGGTGACTTTTGTTTTTATTTTTCGTCTTTTCAGTGGAGAGGAAGTGTAATCACTGGAATCTTCTGTGGTTATGCTTCATGTACATCAGGGTTTATTAGCTGAGGCTGTTTCCATTGCACTTTGTTGCATTTTCTTCTTTTTGAGATTTTTCAAATTTCGCTGACACTTTTATTGCGCAAACTGAAAATGAGCACAAAAACAGGAGGTTGGAAACATACTACTGTACTGAAGCTCCATCTCTAAACTATTAGCCATTGATTTCACATCACCCCACCACCACCCCAAGGCCACCAGTCAAGGCACCATTCAAAACTACCTTTTGAATCTCTGAGTGGCTGCTATTTATAGTTTATAGAGCTTTATTTTAGCAAATAAAGCTTCTGCATTCATGTTAGTGTGTGTCTCTCTTGACTGAACTAAAAACTAAGATAAAGTATTGTATGCTTAAGTGTAAGCATGAAGCACAGCAGCAAGGGATCTGCCAGCGCCACATTATTTGCTCATCATTAAAATCCACTGTGTGTACCATTAAAATGTCTTTGTCTTTAACATTACAGGTGGCATCGTGATGGTATCCATGCCAGTGAAACTTGGTGCAGTGTATGTGTTGCTTGCAAGCCATTTGTGGGGGGCAAAGTCAGAAATATGACACACTCAGTGATCCCAATCTCTTGGGAAGGGATAAAAGGACAGAAATGTAGGTGGGTGATAAGTGGTGTCGCAGTCCTCCTCCTATGTCGAGAGATGGTTTCTCTACTCTGGTGTAAATGGCTTCAGCCACCCCTTCCCAGGAGACTGAGCAAACGCTCACACTTGGCCTCATGTAGCAATGACAACAATGGTCTCAGGTAACTCTAATGACCAGAACGACTGTCGTTACAACAGCCTGGATCACAAATGAACCAAGTGATATCCATCACCTTGATAATAAACCAGGTGATATCCATCACCTTGATAATAAACCAGGTGATATCCATCACCTTGATAATAAACCAGGTGATATCCATCACCTTGATAATAAACCAGGTGATATCCATCACCTTGATAAAGACTCCACAGTGGTTAAATAGCTGGGATTCCCTGCCAGTCAGAACTGAAGAAGCCTCTTGGTTGAGAGGCAAAATGTCTTCCAGTATCTTCAATCAAGTCCAGTCGCCCTTGACCATGATAACCATGACCTGGAAGACCGAGACTCTTCACAGACAACTTGATGTACTAGAGTAAGGCCATATACTGTACTGGCAAGTGAGCTAAAAGTATGTCCCCTCCCTCCCCCCCTCTCTTTCTCTCACTCCTCACATCTGAATATAAACCCCCTGGTGAGGCTTTGCGCTGACAGCTGTATAAAATATGCAGAGATCATCGTCATCTATCAAGGATACATAAAGTATACTGTGCTATATGTGTTAAGTTTGTGTGTGTAATGTATGCATGTTACGTATGTCCCACTGGGTATGAAAATTGGAGCAGCAGAAAGATGTGTGAGCATGTGTTGTAGGGAGGGAGGGTTGCCATGGGAACTGGGAAATACCAGTTACCCACTTTCTTCTTCTCACACCTCTCATTCTTGACCCTTCATCTCCCCACACACTCCCCCTTTCTGTCTTTTCCACACACCTTCCTTCACCGGGTCTCTGTATTGCCCCAGTTCTTGTTATTGACATCTCATGGCTATGCAGCCTTCTCACTTCCCTTTTACTCCCCTCTTTTTCCAATCTCCCAACCTACCAGCATTTTCTCTCTCTTTTTTCTCTCTTACTCATTCTTCCTCTTTCTTCATCTTCCCTGTCTCTCTTTCCTATCCTTACCAATTCTTCATCTTTTCCTCTCTCCTGCTCTCCCTCCTATCAGCTCTGGGCTCAAGGAATCCCTCATTTATTCAAACAAAAAAAGAAAGAGCCCCTTCAGGGATGATTTGCATATCTCTTCTTGGGCTGCAATAATAGACGGATGACTACAGTATGCCTTACAGCGCATCGACGTGCTGACTGCAGCAGTGGGAGAAGAAGAATAAATGCCATACACTAGGCTCCAGCAGTACACTTCCAACAGTGCTTGTCATCATTTTTGGCCTGCTGCACCTTGCCAAACTATGTTGTGCTTTGTTTTCAGGCTATTTGACATGATTACTAAAGTAACTAATGTAGGTTGGCTCACAGTAGTGGGTATGTAACAAGAAATGAGTCAGGAGAGAAAATGTCTTTTTATCTGTCAGTCCAAATATAAACATAATTTTGACTAGTAGAGGAAGTGGGCACTTTAAGCCACATTAATGTGTTTTTTACAAAACAACTGGAAAATCACACATTTGACATTTATGGCTACCGTGCAGCACATATCTAACAGACATGGCAATCATTCAAAGTGGTGATTCTGGTGAACTCACAAATCACGGTCCAATATTCACTCTTGTTTTGGTCTCCACCAACTCTGAGGGAAATATCTTTAGCTGCTAAATGCTCACCAGCTAAATCGCTAATGTTATCTGTCTGTTGTTACAGTCTACGGTGGTTTATTAGATTAGAACTTTTTGGTTGGTCCCGTCAACAATCTTTGACTGACAAGTGATATCTGGCATGCATCGTGCAGAAATAGAAATAGAAAGCTCTTAGGATCAATAACCAGAAGCAAAAGCAACAACAAAACAAATCACATGTAACTTGGAACCTTCAATTACAGCATCAGTAAATGGAAACAGGCTGTGGTTGTAATGTGCAGCTCCCAGATGTTATCATGTGTATCAAAATCCCATCTCTGAGACTATTGCTGCAGCTCGCTTAGAAATGGGCCAGCATGCCTAGTGAAATTAGAGTGAATGGCTGCACTGAACGCTTTGAGGTTTCGTAATGTACTAAAGCGCTGCGGGACTGCAGATCCACTCATTCATATTTTGCCTGATAAAACAACAACAACTCTCTTCAGACGCAGAGATATTTATAGGGCAATCACAGAGATGAATTCTTTACCTGCACAAATCACTTGCATACAAAATGAACATCCAAAATTGTAGAATAATACAGTACTAAGTTGTATCCTGCATTATTCATCAACGGTAAATTATTTTCATTCTATGGTACATGCCGGTGAATGTTAATATTTGGAGTGAAGCCCTGAGGTGCCATTAAGTTGCAAACCTCATAAAGACGACAGAAATGAAATGGCAGCTGCCACTGATGTCCCGATATTGCAACACCAGCTGAAATATTTCCAAGGACAAATTCTTTTTTATCGCCGCCACCTTCACTCAATCTTTTCATCGATCTCTGCCTTACAAATACGACTCTAACATATTCTATCTAAAGCTGCATGTCTCTTTTTATCCCCGTAATTCTTTCTCTCTCTCTCTCTCTCTCAAACACACACGCAAACACACACAAAAACACATACATACACACAGATACCTTGCTCCCTGTGAGCTCCACTGATGCAACCTGCTCTATATCTATTCAGCAGGAGAGTTATCACTGTTCTATAATGCTCTCTCTTCTGTCTCACTGTTGCTACATAACTCACTCTGTCTTCTCTCAGACTGTATTACCTTGATTGTTCATGTGCAAAACACAATGAGCTATTTTCCATACTGTAATGACTTCCAGGTAGCGGTTATCATGAGGCGTAACAACTAACTTTTACATGACTGCTTGTATTTAATATATCAGAATTTACTGGATGATTCTTATCCCAGATGAAATTCTCAGTTTATGAATTCATCCCAACATCAACAAATTCCGTTAAGTTCTGCCTTCTTGCTTTTCCATCAGTCTTTCGAATTATTGCTTTAACCAATGTTTTTTTTTTTGTAACTTCTTGGAGGGTATGTTTCATAACAAGCATGTTTGCATAAAGATATTTGAGCTCTGAGGTGTTTACTCCACCAGTTCAGGTTTGTTTTGGCAGATATGATTTGAATTTTAAAAGGAAGCAAGTACCTGAACCAGGTGTAGGTCCTTATCCAAAATAATTGCAGTACAGTTTATTAGGAATGAGAAAACCTTTAATTACTCGAGAACATGAGGTTTTAAGCAGACAAATGAGCTCAGATCAGACAATCTCTTCCTGTGGTTAGACTACGCGATCTCCCTCTCACAAATGAAAAGTTGGTTTCAGAAGCAATAAAATGCACCTTTGGTCAATTTAATACCCTCAGAAATGTTTCTGCTACAGCCTTACTTGGTCTTCTATGACCAGTAATATATGGTGCCTACAGTTAACTGCTAACTTTAGATAAATATTGCTGTGTAACAGACATTACCGAGTTTGTTTACTTCATGATGCAGGAGCATGTTTTCTGTAGGGAGTGTAGGCCTACATCCGCAGAACAGCGCACTATGGGGTCCACACAACAAAACGGAACAGTTAAGAAATGTATGCAAGTAATTAGGATGAATACGTTGGCATACTAAAGAGTTCACTCACAGAAGTTCCACATATCCAGAGTGCTGCTGTTGAAAACTGCATTTTACGTTCAGCATTTGGTTCATCATAAAACCTTTCAAAGCTTCCTCTAAACACACAGACAGTGGGTCACTACTATTGGTCCTCGATATGGGTTTTTCAGTTGCCAATGCCAATATATATATATAAATAAATATATATATATAAAGTACAATCTAACATACATGGTAATCTTCGCCAGTAACATGCTGTTTAGATTGAATTTTTATTAATTAATGAAATAGAAAAATACATTGGGTTCAGCTGTAGATTTCAGAACGTGACTGGTGTTTAAGGGAGAGTTGGATACAGTTTGTCAGAAGTGACGTCATTCAGCTGCATTATTCTCTACAGTATAATATGTAACGCTACCCAGTAATGGTTTAAGATTAGATTTGCTGTCATTTAGGATATTATGGGATTAAACATGTTAAAATTTAGAAAAGTGCTCAAAACTAACTTTTTTGTTTTGTTTTATTTTTATATTTCTTGCCAAAAGAAAGACATAACAGTAATGTAATGTAACAGTAATGTTACATAACTTACTAACACATAATACAGGTGCATCTCAGAAAATTAGAATATCGTGAAAAAGTATTTTCTGTAATTTAATTTGAAAGTGAATCTTTCCAGATTCATTACTCATTCAGTGAAATGTTGACATTTATGTATTATACATTCTTTATTCTAATATTAATTCTAAAATTTCAAGAAATGGATTGTTGATTTCCATGACCTGTTAGCCGTAATCATCAAGATTAAAACAAAAAAGGTCTGAAAAATGTCACTTGAAAGTTTCACTTTTTTAATTAAATTATAGAAAAAAAAGAACTTGTCCTTAACGTCTTAACCACCAGACTGATGAGCTACTTACAGAGACAAGAATCTTTTTTGTTTCATTTGTGTGTCTTAAGTAAACAGCAATTAGAAAAGTGTCTGTCAACAACCTTATCTGCATTCACTGTAGTGAAGAGAGCCTGTTCGCTCACTTTAGTCTTCCTGGATCTATATATCTGCCTCACAGCCCTTACTACCTGACTCTCTCTGTCTCCGTCTTTCTCTCTATTGTCCACAGTACCTTTGTTGTACTGATATTGTAATTCACATTCACTGAGCCCTATATGCGAGTGACATAATGCTATACTGACTCCTAGAGATGACAAAAGGCACTGGGACTGACTGCAACAAAAAATAGCTGACATTGTACTGTGTGTGTGTGTGTGTGTGTGTGTGTGTGTGTGTTTCAGGGCTTTGATCCAGAAGTTTTCCCCATCCTCTGGGTAATTCTCTTGTTTTGTTGTTTTGTTCTAACCTTGCATTTACCAAAATCTTCATAATGTATTCTTGTTAGTTGTGCAAAAAAGAGCCTACTGTTTTGCTTTACTTAACTACTTAATAATTAAATATGAATTACTGTTATTGTTATAGACTGTTACTGTTGCAGAGAAAAAAAAGAAAGAAAACAAGGTGTGGCTTCATTTGGAAAACAAAAATGGATTAACAGGCATCTTCGGTACTGTTAGGTAAGTAGTAAGTTGGATAAAAGCCTGCAACAAAATGGTCAATGAAGTCAATTAAAGAGAGAAGGGAGGCAATAAAGGCAAAATATATAGAGTTGAAGGAGGGAGGGGGGGAGAGAGAGAGACAGAGAGAGAGAGATCACACACAGACACACACACACACACACACACACACAAACACATAGATGAGAACAGATACAGAGAGCAAGCTGTCAGTTTTGCTGGCTTAGTGGACTATATTCTGCTGCAGCCGAGACAGAAGGAGGGAGAGAGAAGCGAAGGCAGGGGGGCGGGAGGTTTATTAATGCACGTATAGGAGCGGTTATTACATTTACAGAGAAAATCTCCAGCGCAGAGAACACAAACAGCCAACAGGGGATTAGGGCCCATTTAGCAAGTGCCACCATTCATACAAGACAGAAGACACTGAAATGATCCAAATTTCATAACACTCTTCTAACCAACAGACCTGTCAGACATGACTGATTTGGATCAGTCTTATATGATCCAGTCACACACACTCTTTAGTTTTTTTTAAACTTGAACAGCCTCTTCTGGTCTTAATGTAAAAGGCTGACATTAGTCTATATTTTCCTTATTGTAATAAAAAAATGTTGTATCTAAATACTTTCAGACCCTACAGTTCACAGTATCAGCATCACAGATCTAAACAGCAGTGTGTCAAAAACACAAGGTTTTTATGCTATGAAAACAAAAATGACAAAAACAACAAAAGAAAAAAATAAATAAAATAAGAGCAATAAATAATAAATACAGCCCCAAAAGGAAAAACATCATAATCAAACATATGATGATAAGTTAGAAAACCGCCAGTTTCTCTCTAACTCCTCCACTCCTGCAGAGCCTGAGGTGGCTTTCTGATACACCGTTTTATTTCCTCATTCATGCTGTCACTATCATAACACATATCGGAATGCATTTACATCTTAAAAATCTTACTCTTAAACTCTTAAATATCGGTTGGATAGGCTATTAGTTTTTTACTCAAACATGATCTTGAACATGACCGCTTTACGATCAATCTGTCATCAATGTATGGACAGAGATTTGTCTCCGCACATCGTGGATTTATCCTCAGCACAGAATAAAATCTATGCCCGTCTTTAGGTATAACATTGTGATTCTGTGGACAGTTGCACTGAAAAACTTACTGTGGGCTACATTACTGCAGTAATCACTGTTTAAACTAAAGCTGATCAATAAACAGTAATCTTTCATATTGTAGTCACACTGATTGGAACATTCCTATCGTAGTTATCATGCTGGAGATAATGTGACTATTTCTGAGTGAGGATGACTGTGGTGCAGCTGAAACAAACAGGCCTAAATATGGTTTAAAAGTGAGTTTTTCATTATTACCTGCTGATAGTCTGAATTTGTTTTGAAAGTTTTAATAAAATACGAGCAAGATTTTATTAATGTATAGTAGGTGTCTAAATCTTGACAGTCAGTTTGAACCTATAGACACATTTTCCACTGCAAAAAATTATTAATAGGCTAACCTACTGGGTCAGACTTTGATTTTACAATCACAGGTTCATGAGTAAACTGTGTCTTATATTTGATCTATATTTTCAAAATCAGGTAGTCAATTGCCACCGGCATTGAGTCCCATCAGGTTATACCTTCTTAAATATAGCCTTCCTATTTAAACTTGAATGTAATGGGCTGTAGGACAATTCCAGCACTTTCATTCATTAAGGAAATTCCAGTATGGTAAATGATGAATGAGCAACGCTCTATAGTAGTATTGTTAACGTATTGATCCTTCCTCCACTCCTGCGTTTTAGAGCCCATCATGGTCCGCGTTGGCACACATTCATATTTCTATTAAATAGTGGCTCTGCCTTTATTTACCCGTTGTCATGGTGAATCATATTTTCGGAGCTCCATTGATGATGGCTTTTCATCCCCATGCATTCACTTCCATCAGGCTCAACATACTCAGAGTTGATTGAACTAATTCTGATCAGCTGTTCTAGAACCGAAAATTCAGTTTCCCACCTCAGACTCAATCAACTCAGAGCTCAGGGTTAAGCTCAGAGTTTCTATGGGCCAAGAGGCTGACAAAGGCAATGACTATTTCCTGTATATTAGTGATATTAAGGTCTGGTAGTATTACCCCAAACATGGCTGTCAGAGGGTTGGGGTGTATTGCTGTGTGATCGAATATTGAGGTCCAGTAATCTATCAGAGAAAAACATGACCAAAACATATGAACAGTAAACCGGGTCATTATGTTATGGACACAGTGGCTTGACCGAGGGACACAGCTTGTACAACCTACAATCGTTAAAGTAATGAGTTCTCTAGCCCATGCATTCTTACCAAAGGCAGGTTTATCTCAGTTCACAATTATACAATTTCATTTTTAAAATGGCTCAGTAATTTCCCAAAACAGCTGGGTACTGTAGTTATTCAAACAGGAGGAAATAGAGCATTTGTTGGGACTATTTTCAGCAGCGGGTTAATAAGTGAATTTGGTGTTCAAGTGAGTATTTTAGGCAGCAGGACAGTGTATATGGGATTGTCTCTAAATAAACTACAGTGACCATGTTCATTGTAATAAAGGACATGAAACAGTGAAACAGTGTGGCTCGCTGATGTCTTTTAAATAGGTTTTGAACAAAAATGGAGCCTGTGGCATATACAGAGTAATAAGATATATCAGGCTTGGGATACACAGGCAATATTCACAGGATCGGTTCATTGTTGGTTTTATTTATTTAATCTGATTAGTTGAAACTAAGAAAAATATAAAATATTGCCACCCTCATCTTTTAGCATGTAGTTCATATCTTCTAACTGGACTGCTTTATTTAAAACAGGAAGGGGGTGCTCTACTTTCAAAACAAATTGCCTTACTTGCTGTGAATGTTAAGACTTAGTATTTAGCATGGAATTGTGACACACTGGTCGAGTCAAAAGTTTCATCCAAAGGCTGATGAAAAGCAAAACAACAAACAACAGAAAAAAGGTCAGGGGTCAAACTGTGCTGCAGAACCTGAAGCTGGCAGGGAGTCGTCTTTCTCAAGGACATGCAGGGTAATGGGTTCTTGCTAACAAAGAGTCCTGCAGCTGTATTGGTCTCTGGGTATAGTTCACCACCGCTGTCCTCTTGTTTCCTTTAACGTCTGGTGTGGTTTGAGCCAGTAGTGCTGTGGTAAAATTCTGTTGACTATCGCCGTTTGCCTCAATATTTCAAGTATTCCTCCACCGGGGCTGACCTTCGCTGCTTTTCCATTCTCAATTATTCACTGTGTCAAAATAAATATAGACATAAATGCTGCCAAAGCGTCACCATCTGCAGTGACCACTGTTTTATTTGATATAAAACATTCGTCACATTAAAACTCACAGCAAAGTATAATTGACAGACTACTGGGCTGAGAAACACCTGGTATTCTTCATGTGATCGCCCTGGTGTGGCTATTTTTATTAATGTTTTCAATAAAAGTACTACATATTCATAAATAAATGCCCCATGAGAATGGCTCGGATTATTTCAGTTAGATTTTTGTGAATTGGGGAGATAAAAAGAAAACGACCTGAACCATTGTGCTGCTTCATGAAAGGAGAGTGGCGGAAACCTGGCATTTAGCAAAGCAGTCAGAACGGGAGGATGTGAATGCAGAAAATAAATGCGAGGAACAGTGTTCACACAAGCAACTTTACCACTGATGTTAAATCAGTTGCTCCACTGGAGCACATCTGCACGCTTCAGAAAGCCATATGTAAGACTGTTAAGACCTTTCAATGCTACATAGAACTGCAATTAAGATTAGTGTAAAACCATAAATACAATTAAATATAAAATTAATAAATAGTCTGGAATGTCTCAAAACATAACATCTCGGGTTATGTATGTAACCCTTGTTCCCCGAGAAGGGGAATGAGACACTGCGTCGGTGACGACACTATGGTAACACCTCTGGGCGTAGCAGGGCTGAATCATGAATGAAACTACTCCAGTCCTATTGGTGTTGCTAGAACGGTAGCGTGTGACGGCGTAACTGGAGGCGTATATAAGCACGCCGACACACAGGACACATCAGCTCTTTGCTATGAAGCAAAGCACTCCAGGCGGGGTGAGGTGTGGCGGACCAACGCAGTTCGAGTTCCCTTGAAGGGGAACGTCTCGGGTTACGTATGTAACCCTTGTTCCCCGAGAAGGGGAATGAGACACTGTGTCGGTGACGACACTATGGGAACGAGATACCCACTAGGCTGCGTCGAAACCCCCGCCTGCCCCCAGCGTGCAGTAACCTGTAGGCACGACTAAGAGGAGAGCGCATGGGTGCCGGGTGCAGAAGGAAGGTCCAGACTGTAAAACCGGAGGAAAGTGTGAGGAGTGGCCTAGCCAGCTGCCTCACACAAATCCTGGAGCGAAGCCCCTGAAAGGAGGGCCCTAGAGGCCGCGATGCCTCTAGTAGAGTGTGCCCTCACGGCCATAGGTGAAGGTAAACTGCGCACCTGATAGGCCAGGGAAATAGTCTGAACGATCCAGTTGCTGATGGTGTGTTTAGAAGCGGGGAGCCCAGCGTTGAGGGACCTGAAACACACCAGCAACTGGTCTACTTTCCTCCACCGGGAAGACTTCAGAGTGTAAATACTCAGCGCTCTGACAGGGCAGAGCAGATGAAGTCTCCCGTCCTCCGCCGTCACATGAGGTGGGGGATGAAATGCCAGCAGCACCGTGGACCCTGCCAAACTGGACGGAACCTTAGGGACATAGCCTGGACAGGGGTGCAGGAAACCGAAAGTGCCTGGAGATCCCCCACCCTCCTCAGATAGGTGATAGCGAGTAGAAAGGCCATCTTAAGGGTCAGGTGCTTGGCCTCAGCCGACTCCAGGGGTTCGAAGGGGGCCCCAGCCAACGCTTCGAGAACCACTGCCAGGTCCCAAGTGGGAACCCTGGAACGAGTCACGGGTCTCATCCTCTGGGCTCCACGGAGGAAGCGCACGACCAGTGGAAGCCTCCCCAGAGGCCCTTCCAGCAGAGGGCCGTGGAACGCTGCAATGGCAGCCACATACACCTTGAGCATGGACGGGGAAAGGCCAGCAGAGAACCGGTCCTGGAGGAACTCCAGTACCATAATCACCGGGCAGGTAACTGGGTCCACCACCCGTTCTCCAAACCAGGTGGCAAACACATTCCACTTCAGGCCATACATCCTTCTCGTGGACGGGGCTCTGGAGCTGAGTAGTGTCTCGACTGCTTCTGCCGTCAGGCCCGCCTCCAGGAACTGCACCCCCTCAGGGGCCAGTCCCAAAGCTGCCACAGGGCGGGGCGTGGGTGAAAGACCCGGCCCTCCGCCTGGGACCGCAGGTCTCTCCTCAGAGGGACCTGCCAGGGCGGGCCCTCCAGGAGCGATATTATGTCCAAGAACCACACTTGGGTCGGCCAAAATGGTGCTACGAGCAGTAGGCTGACACTGTCCTGACGGAGCCGCTCCAGAATCCCCGGGAGCAGAGCAACTGGGGGAAAAGCATACAGACGCGGCCTCGGCCACGTCTGCACCATGGCATCCAGCCCTAGCAGGGCTGGGGGCGAGAGGGAGAACCACAGTGGACAGTGCTCAGCCCCTGTCTCGACAGCAGGTCTGCTCCCTGATTCTGGATCCCAGGGATATACATCGCTCTGAGAGACAGCAGTCTCTGCTGGGACCACAGGAGGATCTGATGCGCCAGTTTGCATAACGGGCGCGAGCACAGACACCCCTGGTGATTCAAATAGGCCACCACTGCCGTATTGTCGGTCCTGACAAGGACGTGGCGACCACGGAGGGCGGGCAGAAAACTCTTCAGAGCTCTGAATACTACCAACATTTCCAGGCAATTTATGTGCCAAGAGAAATGATGCTCCTGCCAGGAGCCTCTCGCAAAGCGGCCGTCCATGACCGCGCCCCACCCCATGAGTGAGGCGTCTGTTGAAATAATTGTCCGGCAACATGACGCTCCCAACACGGGACCCTGGGACAGGACCCAAGATTTCCTCCATACTGACAGGGAACGAAGGCACCTTCTCGTAACCCGTATCAGACGGATTGGATTTTAACCACCACTGCAGGGCTCTCATGTGCAGCAGGCCAGAAGATATTACGCTGGAAGCTGCTGCCATGAGACCCAACACCCTCTGAAAGTGTTTCACAGTGATGGTGCGGCCTAGCTTCACTGTGGACAAAATGGACTCAACGCGTGCAGGAGACAGGTGGGCCCGCATCATCGTTGAGTCCCACACCACCTCTAGGAACGTAGTCCGTTGGGCGGGCGTCAGCTGAAGGTGGGCAAGGACGACATCTCGATGCTGAACCGCTAACTCTCGAGACTGAGTCAGAATGAGCCAGTCGTCGATGTAGTTCAGTATGCGGATGCCCTGGAGCCTCATCGGGGCCAGAGCTGCATCCATGCACTTGGTGAACATGCGACGGGAGGGTGCTAGGCCGAACAGAAGAACCCGATACTGGTACGCCGCGCCCCCGAAAGTGAACCTCAGGAATTTCCTGTGAGAGGGACGGATGGAGATGTGGAAATATGCGTCTCGCAGATCTATTGTGACAAACCAATCCTCGGACTGGATGTGACTGACGATGGCGGGCATGGCGAGCATCTTGAACCTGAATCTCCTCAGAGATTGGTTCAGGGACTGCAGATCTAAAATCGGACGCAACCCTCCATCCTTTTTGGGAACTATGAATTACTGGCTGTAGAACCTGGACTCCCTGACTGGCGGGGAAATAAGTTCTATGGCCCCCTTTTCCAGCAGAGAGCGAACTTCTTGTCCCAACACCTGGCTCAGCTCTGAGTGCACCACAGTCCAGACCACCCCGTTGAATCTGGGGGGACGGACCCGGAACTGCAGCCTGTAGCCATCCGCTACGATGCGCAGGACCCACGGGGAAATGTTCGGGGCTGGTGGCCAGTGTTATGCGTAGGTCCCTGGCGGCACCCTGAAGCGGAGGACCGGTAGTGGGCCCCCCTACTCGAAACCTCCGTGGCCACCAATGCTGCCATGGAGCGGCCAATGGAACGGTCCTCCTTAGTGACTCGAAGCGCTAAATCCGTAGCTCTACGAAGCTCGGCTATATCCTCCCCAGAGGGCCCCCCCCCCCGGTCACAGTCCAATCGGCCTGGTATGCCTGCAGGATGGCCATAGCGTGCGGGCTTGCACCAGCTCGACCCGCCGCACCGGTGGCGCATGGTGCTGCAGAAAACGCTCATTTAGTTTACTGCTGGCCCGCGTCTCCTGCACCGCCTGTGGCCAATCAATATTCAACTTGGCCACAGCCCGCGTCACCACCTCTAATAGTTCATCATAGCTGGACGCAGACTGATGACGTCGGCCCGGCTCCTGGAAGTCATCCTCCATGATGCTAAGCACGTCTAACTCCTCAGAATCAGACTGTGCGAGCCTCTCCAGACTCATAACTCGGGCGGGAGAAGCCGAGAAATAGGCTCCCAAACGGGGAAGAGGGGAGGCGGAGTCAGCAAACGAGGACCAGGAAAAGGCCTCAGCCGTCCCGACGCCCTCAGAGATATCGCGCTGTAATCCCCATGACCGCAGCTGCCGCAACGCTTCAGCGACCGCGGGGCCTGAGCCACGGGGAGAGCGCATCCAACCGTCTTCCGAAAAGAGAGCTGCACGAGACCTCAGCACCCTCAGGGACAGGGCCTCGCAATGGCCGCAGGCAGCCCCCTCAAGAGCTGTCTGGGCGTGCGACATCCCTAGACAGGAAACACACATCTCATGAGTATCCCCAGCCATGATGTAGCGTGGGCATGGAAAAACACATTGTCAGAACTGATTACCAGACATGGTCTCTTCTGCTTCGTAAGGACTTCCAGGTAAGACAACAATTTTCTTGGTAGTGGAGCTTTCAAACATACTCAGAGTGCCTGCTGAAAAGAAAAAAGCTGATGCGTCCTGTGTGCCAGCGTGCTTATATACGCCTCCAGTTACGCCGTCACACGCTACCGTTCTAGCAACACCAATAGGATTGGAGTAGTTTCATTCATGATTCAGCATTGCTACGCCCAGAGGCGTTCCCATAGTGTCGTCACCGATGCAGTTCGAGTTCCCTCGAAGGGGAACTAGGAAATGCAGGACAAAAATACTATAAGTCTTTATGATAAGCCAAGATAGCTTAGCTTTGCTTAAAGACTGGAAGCAAGGGAGACCTTCTGTCTTGTTTGTTTTATCTGTACTCAAACCAACAAAAATGACACCTTCTACTGGGAATTCATTTTTAGTCAGAGCCAGGTTATCCTGGTTTAGCATATAGACTGGATGCAAAGAGAAACAGCTAGTCTGGTTGTGTTCAAAAGTAACAAAATTTCCTTACTAGAAACTCTAAAACTCACAAAGTCACAATATGTGAATATGTGCAGGATGATTTCATGGACAGGAAATTGGATTTTGTAACATGTTTGGGTTTTAGAGGTGCTGGTAGGAGGTTTTTGTAACTGTTGGACAGAGCCAGGCTAGCTGTTTCCCAATTTTCTGGCTTTGTGCGAGAAAAGCTAACCAGCTGCTAGCTGTACATACAGACATAAGGGTGGTATCGATCTTTTTAATTAACTCAGCAAGAAGGTGAAAAAATGTTTTATTTATTATTACTGGTTTGCATGTGGCATTTGATTTTGTACCTATAAAACGACACAATTTGTAGCCTTTGTACATTCATCTTCCAACTCTGCCTTCCCCAAATACTACAGAACTAGAAAGAATCAGCAAATAATCATTCTTATATTATAATTTTACATTACAGAATAACCTCCGCTGAATGAAATGTATAGTTTGAGTAACAACACACCATTATGTGCAGTTGACCTGAGGTGGGACCTATTTCACACTACGTCTCCTTCTCGTCTGAGTCAGCACTGGTGGTGTTTGGGAAATGGTTAATTCAAAGAGCACGTCCAGAGAAAGCTGCTGTTGAGTGCGTGACCCGTTCACATGGTAATATCCATATTTATAACCTCTTGATTTATTTTTCATAAGGTCTTCACAGCGTCCTGAATGTCCCTCTGCGAACTTCACTTTCTCCTCTCACCACCTGACTGTCTGTTCCATTCATCACATCTTATTGGAGCATTCATTATATATTTGACCATACATTATATATTTAAGCCTTAGTCATGAATCACACAGTATGAGTTTGCTTTCTCAACTGACATCTTTTCTTCCCTGATCCCACTCATTTCTTTTTTTGTGTATCTCAGCCCCCCCGACTTATTTTTTAACTTATTTTTTAACAAAACATCCTTTGTTTTCCCACACATTTCCTTTCACTAATCGGTTATTGTTTTTTAATTGGTCTGTTCTGCTAATGAATTTGGAAAGTAGTTACAGTATCATCTTTGTCTGTTTGGTTGTTGGCAAGATATCTTGAAGTGTAACAGAATATTTGGCTGAAATGTGAAGCTCACCCAAAGGATTAGTTCCTGGTATAAACATGAGTCCAAATCTTTGCAGCCATAGCAATGTTGGTTTGTTGTTTATACTTTCCTGGTGGTAGTCATAGTGGATGAATCCCAATAATTTTGGTGATCGCCAGACATTTCATCTCACGATACCAGCACATTGGCTGTAAGAGTTTTCACTTCTACAGTGACATATCTGTCATCTATCATCTGGATGGATTTGGTTCAGAAATTCATGTTCCCCCCAGGATGAGTGGTTACTTAATTGTAACTTTGGTGTACTTGGGTTTAGTGCTAATTGGCAAATGTTAGCATGCTAACACACTTAAGAAATATGAACACATAAAACAACCTGCATTGTTATCAAGTTAACATGCCGACGTTTGCATTTACCTCAAACACAGCTATAAGCAGGTGCGATTTGCGTGCTTGGAAACTTTACAAATTTCAAAACTTTAACTTCTTCACTGCATTTGCAAACATATTTTAATTGGCAACCTTTTTTCTTATTTACGTTATCATGTAGCAAAACATGCAAGAATTGAATCCCTCTTCCATTGATAATAGAGGTGTAACGGATCTTGAACTTTGAGAGGGGTAAACATTTTGTCCCCACTGGGGAAATATTGTACACAAATCTGTCAAAATCTGTGTTAGTGAGCACTTCTCCTTTGCCAAGATAATCCATCCACCTCACAGGTGTGGCATATCAAGATCCTGCTCAGACAGCATGGGTACTGCACAGGTGTGCCCTAGGCTGGCCACAATAAAAGGCCACTCAAAATTTTGCAGTTCCAAGGAGAAGTACTCACTAACACAGATGAACATGGTGAAATTAAGTATTGTGAAGAGGAGCATGACCTCGTTACAAGAAAACCCTATTTAGAAGCAGGAGAGGGGGGTTACTGAGGAACAGAAGGCTCGGGGGGTGATGCTACACTTGGTTGTAGGATTGATGAAGTAGGAGGAGGATGAGATGAAGGGGTGAGGAGAGGAGGTGAAAGTGGATGGTAGAAGATTTAATGGAAATTTCCATTGCGTTTCATTTTTTAGTAGCCTACAGCTACAATAACTTAATTTGAGTTTTCCAATAAAAGACCAGATTTATTAACCCTTTCACTTTGTTTCAGAAGCATACTGTGCCTACAGATCTGTGATTTATTTCTCAAACAGACACAGCAGCCTGGAGGCGCAGTTTGTGAGTGATCAGTGAAGTGTGCCTCTTTTTAAGGGATGATGCAGAGAACAGAAATAAGATACATCTGGCTGCTTATGCATTTCACTGGATTTATGAAGGTGCCTGCAATTCTACTAGGGTCAGTTTCTGTGAAAATATCTTTCGCCTCTAGAGAGCAGATGCAGATTTGCGCAGGGAGAGAGCAACTTATTTGAAAGGAATAGAAAGAAGTAGAAGATAATAAATGAGCACAACAACCAAGTATTTCATAACAGCAAACAATGAGGAAAGAGGGAGCTGCGGCTTTGCGCTTATTAATCCTGAAGCAGACAGTGCACGCTGGTGATTCCACTCTTTCAGTTTCATTGCTATTGTGGTTGCTATTTCATAAACAAACGTCTGGCTTAATGTGATTTCATCTCTCTCATTCTCATTTATTCTTTTAAAATTGTATAAATAACGGACAGCCAAATCATTTTTGGAGTTAAATGGTGACTTTAGTATTAATGGACATTTTTGCCTTTATTGGATTGTTCATAATGTAGAGGCAGACAGGAAATGAGGGCAGAGAGAGCGGGGATGAACAAGCAACAAAGGTATGTGTTTTTTTGCTATAAGCTGCTAGTTTACTCCATCAGAAATGAAGGTCGAAAAATTTAATAAATCTCCACCCATTACCATTTCTGTAACTTTCTTAAAAAGTGAAGATCCAGCAATCACACCCACTTCAAGTCATGATTGGCCAGCTATGCGTGGGTGAGAGAGGAGCCAGGATTTGAACTGAAGCTCTCTTTTTTCATTTGTTACACAATTATTTGTAGTACTGTTCATGTGAACAACCAAGTGCAAGGACAGCCTTACGTTTAAAGTCCACCGAATCCGCCTGCGCTGTGTTATGGCTAGGCCGCGGTTGCTGGAGCAAATCGCGGCCATTCTAGTCAATGCTTGTGAGCATATGTGTATGCTTGTGAGTCTACCAGACGCATCAAGCAGAAAAGTGCAGATCAAACCAGGCAGGAAGTCAGACACAGATTGGCATAGAGAATCCAGTCAATTTTCAAAATAAAACACCCTGTGGCAACTCCCGATCGTAAAACAACAAAGAAAACGGTTAAAATGGACACAAAAAGAAGTCATTTAACTATGTAGCCTACTTAATCATAGTAGAAGCACAAAATGCAAACACTGATTACCAAATCAACAAAATCTAAACATGTCAGCAAAATCAGGCAGGCAAAACACTCTGATTCTGAAATGCTCCTTGTGGGAAATGCAGCCTGAAGTTGACGGAACGAAACAGGGTCACAGAGAGCTGTGATGAAGGTAGTAGAAGCACAACAAGGACAAAACAATAACAGGTCAATAACATAGAGCAGGCTGAACGCTCCGCTGCTGAAACGCTTCTGAGACGCTTCAAGTGGACTTCCGGTGACGCTGGGCTATGGACGAATCAAAACCGTGGCGCAGCCGTAACGCGCTGTAATCTGAGACAGTGGATTTGCAGTGTTATGTAAATATCTCCCCCCAGTTTGTTGGCTGGCTTTTTACTCCAACTTTAAGTGTGGCTGTTCGGAAGAGCTATAAACACTTTTGCCTTCCAATGAGGTCGGACACTGTGTTTCAA
Source organism: Micropterus dolomieu (assembly GCF_021292245.1). NCBI lineage: Eukaryota > Metazoa > Chordata > Actinopteri > Centrarchiformes > Centrarchidae > Micropterus > Micropterus dolomieu. Next base: position 29,413,080 of record NC_060171.1, on the reverse strand, counting down.
CAAACTTGTTCAAAAATTCTTGTGTGTCTACAGTGCATACATTTTTAAAGCTTTGAAACTACAATGTTTCCAAAATATAAGTGCTGTGAATTCATGCGTGGGTTTTCACATCTCAAACAATTTGGGCTAATTGTTTTGTGTATCTGTTAAACTATCGACTTCTGAGGAAGTGAGATGAAGCTTCTGCTACATTACCATGGGAACTGAAGCAGAGTATTTTCCCAGTCTGTGTGAATGTAAAAAATTTGATTACCTCAAAGGCAAAAATTCCCTACTTACTGTTTTTGTAAAGCACTGCCAAACAACAAATGAACCCTGGAAAGAAAGATGATTTGCTGAAAGAAACATATTTAATTGCCTCACAGTGTTTTAGGGGGATGTTTTTCTTTACGTCTGTGCCCGGAGAAACTAAGGTTTTCTTGTTTAAAGTTCATTTTTACTAGTTAGTCAACTTAATTTTCTTGTTTCTTATTTTTGCCTGTTTATAATTGAAAAACTGTGTTGCTTCGAGATACATTTAAAGGCAAATCACAACTTGAAATTTCTCCCTCTCAGTGAATATGAGCAGTCTCTAGTAATAACCTTTCTGTGTCTGTGCCCATTACAACTGGACACTTTGGTCAGGGCTCTCACTGCTTGACAGCAGTTAATGGGAAGCCATAAGTGGCCAGACTGCTGTGGGTAAAAGTGCAATAGGTGATTATTACATCGGCCTCCTGCAGACAGAAGAAGATCTGGTTTTTAACCCCCCTGTGGCACAGATCTGGGTCCAGATGTATTTCACTGATAGAGTGATTATTTTGCCACACTATCAGCATGACTCAAGTGATGGCAATGTTCAGGTTCCAGACTAAAATATCTCAATGATTATTGCATGGATTCTCATGAATTTAGCTTGCTTATGTTAGCATTTGGTCAAGTACAGCTTCACAGATTCATTTCAGAATTTTTTACAATGGAGGCATCATTTCACAGTATTTCATTGTTTCCAATTTTTTTCCTTTATATCCTTTATTGTAAATCAGTTTTGATAGCGGTGCTGCAAACTAAATTATTAAGTATCTTTCCAACGTTCAGATCACAGGCGCATGTGATGGATTAATGATATGTGCACTATGAACAGCCACCGCTGAGAGTTATGCTCCCTTGTAATGATGGCTGCTTTGGCATTAGAGAACCTTGATGTGGAACAATCAGTAAAATTGCACTCTTTCCATTGACAGGTCTAATGAGTGGTGATTAAGTGTGAGTCTTGAAACATTTATGGCTAACCGTGGGAGTGGAAGTTAGCTCCACAATACCTGAGACTTACATAAGCAAACCATGCATACACAGCTTTAGGTAACACTTCATTTAAAGGGGTGTGCTTTAGACATGACACCATCTTTATGGATGTTTATGACTGGTGTCATTCGGTCACTTATGTCAGTTTTTAATGCAAAATTTACTCTGTTTGAGATGTCTCTGTTACGACGACTGTCATTTACACCATAATTTTCCATCCATCCATCGTCAACCGCTTATCCTGCGTACAGGGTCGCGGGGAACCATAATTTTGTCATGAATAATTCTCAACTAAAGTGATGAAGTTTTGACTTGTCATAAAGACATCATTAAGTTTTATTACACTGTCAAATGCTTTTTATAACAATGTTATGAATAATTTTCTTGACCTCAACTAAAGTGGTACTATTTGGACTCATATAAGGCAGTTTTGACCACAGAGTATAATACTGAGGTGACTTACGGAGTTTCTTGACCAAAGCTTTTCTAGAGTGGCACATGCGCAGTACAGATCAGGCAGGATGTGGCAACATGTGGAATGTGGACAGTGTACACAGAGTTTTAGTGGTGAATCCATGCATCTATAAACAGGCTTTTATACATTTGGCTGGAGTTGTAGTGATTGCTCATTGTGACGCCCTGTGGGGTCATGTGTGGGTGTGGCCTATCTCTCTCTCTTCCTTGTAGGGGAAGAGCTGATTGCAGTAACTCTGGGCACCTGCGCTAATTGCCCTGTAGAGTATTTAACCCTTTATTCTCATTCTTAGGGGCAGAGGTCGCTGCTGGGCTGGGGACGGACGGACGGACCTCTCTGCTAACTTGCTACCATCTGTTTCCCTCCACAGGTTCCACCTTTGCCTTGGTTTCTGGACATGCTGTTTTAGTTGATAGTTTATTTCTCGCACATTACAACACCCTCACACACATTTTCCATGCATCCATCATCCTGACCTGACTGAAACCACTGATGTTCATAGCCCATACTTACTTACTTACTTTGGCACCAGCCTTAATTTGGTTCATTTTGGTTTAAATAAACATATTTTGTTAAGCTTCTACCATGGTGTGTCTCCCTTTTGTTGTAGCCTTTTGAGCCAGGTCATAACACTCATGTATAAAGAAACCATATGGAGTACATATATCCAGGATCTATTCGTCACTTCTGGTGTGAATTTGCTGTAACTTTAGACTCGCTTCAGTAACCCAGCAGCCCGTTTCATAAGCAAGAATCAATCTAGTGAACTACACTATTTAAACCACTCTCCAGCATATATAATAGACACTTAGCTATTTTTAGTGCAGGTGCTTTGTCATTTAATGTATGTTCTCTGAGATGCAAACTGCTCATGACTTTTTGCTGGCATTCAGACCTGTAAGATAGCTTTTGACTATATTTATTGCACTCATGCACTTTTATCTCCACTCTCACTGCAGGCATACATGTGCTGTATGTGATAGCAGTCTTGGGTGAAATTATAACTCAAAACTGTGCCAAAACAATTAGCTTCTGAAAAATTCAGATTTATGATCCAATCCAAACACAGCCTGAGAAGAAGAAGCCCACACCATGCTTGTGGCTTTTCAAATGAATCAGTGATCGTTATCACAAAGAATATCACAACCTTGACTATGCTTTATGTTTGTAAGACTGCTGATATGTTATTTTCTTTGGGTGTTACATATTGTAAAATAGTGTGTGAAGCTATTAATTCTTCCAGCGAATACTCAGAGTCTATAAATTATTCAGGTCTAGACAACTAAACAAAACAAGCACATTTCCTGGGAAATAATTCAAAAGATCAGCGCCCATGGGACGGGTCCTGAGACCTTTATTATTTTTAGATGGGGTTGGTCATGCTGTCCCATGTTAATTACATCAGAAAGTCATGTCTCAGCCTTGTAACTCTTCTCCGCCTGAGGTACTGTTGTAGTAGTTGTTGGCCTTTGTAAGGCAGTAGTAAGTGATGCTGCACCTGGGGCTGTGTGTTGAAGTGTAATGTACAATAGTTATTCATTTAGTGTCTACTTACTGCGCTGGTAGTGCCATCTGTGTCTGTTAGCCTCTGGTGCAGATCAAACCAGACCGTCTGCAAGGAGAAGCACAACAACAACAACAGCAGCAACATGTCAGTCAACAAGACCAACAGCAGCAACTACTACAACCACAGCTTGAAGCAGACATTAGTCACCCACAACAAGAGGTATTAGTGGACACGTTGAGAGCAGAAACAGGCATGAAAGCAGACATGATGTCTTTTTAAAATGAATAATGAAGATCAGCAGGGAATTTGGGCAGAAAGTTTAAAGAGGAGGTGGATGCATGGCAATAAGAGAAGCACAAAATGAAACAGAATGAATTCTATCAGCATGAAAGACCTAAACATACAAGAACACTGAAAGGCTAAATCTAACTGAACATCATGATGTTCAGTGGTTCTCAAAGTGGGGTCCGGGAACCTCCAGCGGTCCTTGAGGGGGTTTCAGGGGGTCCCCAGCAAAAAAGGGACATCATTTATTTATTTATTTCACTATAATTCCATCCATACAGTAACACAATGACATAACGTGAAAACGTTTGAGAACCACTGAGTTACACAGCTATTGATGGAAGGAAGTAGCTGAAAAAAATAAGCCTATGTGCAAAAAAGGGGATGTCGCTTGTAATGAGACTCAACTGACCTTCGCTAAGCCCATCCCCTTAGATGCTGTTGCTATGCTTATGAAGCTTTCCATTCTCAGATTTAACACTTAAAATTGTTGTAGTAAACAAAAAGAGGCCCCTTATTTCTAGTTGAGGACTTTGGATTTTGTCGACTGAAATGACCACTGTCTCTAGCAGATATTATCAACTCTAGCTAGCAAGTATATGCTATATATAGCAAGTATATATAAGTTTGCACATGATGGATACGTGCATGATCCAATGCTTAATGTTTGCGGCTAAAGCTTACATGTACCAGGCAAAAAATATTTAGACTGTCGCAGTGTAGAGTCAGTCCTAGCGGTGCTGTACAGTAATGTAACTTTTAGATGGTTTGATTTTGACAGTGAAACAACTGCAAGAGTGTTCATCGTCCTGACAGGTATTTGTACCCTGTAACATTTAGCTCATGATGCCCATTGCCTTTGTTTTGAAATAATGCCATTAGTATACTACTGTATGCCATTTTTTTCTAGGATGGTGACGTCACAACTAGCTCACTCTGCTTCTAAGTCGCTAGTACTTTTAGACTAGTTGCCTTTGATGGTTGGGTTGATTAGGTTTAGCCAAGATGAATGTTGGGCTAAGCCAATCAGAGGTAGAGAAGGGCGGGTCATGCCTTCGCCATCCTAGGAGGAAAAAAAATCGCTGTACTGTAGGTTAGCCAGACATGATAATGTTTACACCTTTATGTTGAAGTAAACTATGTAATCAATTTCTTACACATTTGCATTTTCATTTTTAGGTTTTAGAAAGGCTAAAAGCGAAGGGGACACAAATTCACTCTTCAGACATTAGTAAAACCAGGCGGGCTAATGGTACGGTGTGTTTATGTGTGTCTGTGTGTGATGATGACAATAATTGGATTTTAGTTTTCTCCTTTTCTCTCAAAGCTTGTGTCAGAGTTGTATAAACTTGTTCTAATAAATCACAGTAAGCGCTGCGGGTTTCTGTTACCAAGGTGACTGATGAGTATCACTGTTGCTGCTGTGAATGAATAGTGTCTGCATCGCTTGCAGGGTAACTGAGATTTTAACCAAACGCAGCAGGGAAAGTCAAGGCAGTGGGGTCTTGCACAGTGGGCAGGTGAGACACACACACACACACACACACACACACCTACACACACACACACACACATATACACACACAACTACACCTACACACACACACGTACTGTAAAGCTACCGGAAACATACTGAGGTCTGGGATGAATGATTTGAGCTTAATGCGTCTCAGTCTGGGCACAGCTGGACTGAAATGGAAGGTGCTGTGTGTTGTTGGTTGTTGCACATAAAAGACTTGAGAGGGGAAGACTGTCTGCAGGTCTACAGTTTCGCAGTTTACCCAGCAGCCTTTGGGTAAAGGCAAAGTCAATGACCAGTGTAACAAAATAATTACTCACATTTACACGTTTGTCTAAAAATGCTTGCAGCGTAGCCAGCTGTCATTAAGGAAAGCAGCACTGCAGCTCTAGCAGGCGGAGGTGGACAAACACAGTGCAGTTAAGTAAAGATTGCCATTGGGGTGGCAGTGGAACAGTGGATAAGACACAGGCCTTTGATATTGGTTCGATTCCCACTGCGATACATGCACCAATGTGTCCATGTGCAAGACACTTAACCCCTCGTTGCTCCAGAGGTGTGCGACCTCTGACATATATAGCAATTGTAAAGTCACTTTGAGTTTCAAGATCTACTAAACACAGGATTGTGTGGTTAAAGTTCAACAGGCAGCATTACATTATTCTGATGAAAAAAGAGCTGCATCACAGTCAGTATTCAGCCTCAGCATCACCTACACCAGAAGTGCAGCTACAATCAAAGGCTATCATTCTGAGACTGACTTTTCCAGGGGAGAAACACATTTTCTTGTCAGCGGCACACAGAGCAATAAATAATGGTATTTTGTAACCAAAAGAAGAAAAAAACTCCCAGGGGAGAGTAGATTCAGTAGAGAATCTGAAAGTGAGGCAGAGCAACAGAGGCAACATGAACTTGCCAATGGGAGGAGGTTTTGCAGGTAACAGGATTTCCAGTGTGGTATCACAGAACAGTGGTGCCAACACAAGGCACTATTTTCATCTCGCCAGGCACCACATCACTCAGTGTGTAGCTGGCTTATTATTCATTCGGTAAACAACTCATGATTCACTCTGACGCAGTGTGATAATATCATTTCCTTTTCCAGACCCCTGCGCAGTCTTAATACTGAGATCCATGCAGGTAATACCGTGCCAAACAGAGACTAAGAGACAAAGCCACATTCAATACTCCTCCTCAAGGCCATGTTTTGGTCTGATATGATTACTGCAGTATGGTCTTCTGAAAATGTAACCCAGCAGAAGAGGTCTATTCACTAGCTTTTATTTGCTCTGATCGCTCTGAAAACACACTTTCCAACATTAAGGGTTGGTGACCTATTTTTTTTTTTCTATGTACAGTGTTATTCTCTGCTGTCACTGGAAGGTTAACTTTTAAGGTAATTTCTTCTTTTCACAAAGAAAATCTTTCACCAATGTGGAAAGTCATATGAAAATGCTGCAACCTTGCACATAAAAGTAGGACAGAACTGTGTTGAAATAAGCTACTTTAAGTTATTTTACTTTATTTCCTTCTTGGATGGATTTTATATTTGGAAAAAGAAAGTATCTTCATTTAGGACCAAAATGCTCAATGAAGTCATTCTGGTGTTGCCAGTGCTTTGAATCTAAACTCAAGACATGTAGGATTTATTTTCTCCTGTGTCATTTCACAAAATGTCAAGCTATTCCTTTAAAGGTAGGACTGGATTAAAAAAAACCCTCAGCTGACTGATCCAAATTTGACTTACATACCTACATTCACTCTGAAGGAAACACTACTGAGTGATTGGACTTATTAATGTGTAATATTACAGTTTTTCTCAATTGCTTAAACACTATAACCAGGCTTTTCACATTTCATAACTCCATTTTTCAAAAAGCAGACCCATTTCCCCATACTCTACACACAAATCCCTTCATTTATCATTGCCTACACCATGTGGCCATTTAGAAAACTACCCAGGTTGAAACACAAAGAGTCATAACTGATAACACACCAATCAGAAGCTTCAATAGATAGATAAAAGGGCCAGAGTCAGTTCATTCAGTTTTGGAACAACAGATCCAGCGAAATGTGAAGGAAGAGGTCGAGGACACCAGAGAGGAAGAGGAAGAGTAGTAGGGAGAGGAAGAGGAGGAGGTGGAGGAGGAGGACGAGAATCTCTGGCCTGTTCCAGACCAAAGACAGGACGCTGGGGCAGAATAATTTGTTGTTTGGTGTGTTGTACTGTACAGTACACTAAGCAATTAAAAATGTACAAATGTTTACATTTGTTATTCCTTTTGTTGTGTTTATCATGTGAAAATGTTTCTGAGGGGGAGAACCACATGCAACATTACTAATAACCAGTTTTTTTAGTATTGTTTTGAATTTAACCAGTGTGTAAGACTGTGTGGTAGTGTGTGTGTTTCTGAGGGCAAAGTTTGGAGAAGATTGAATGGTTTTGAGTGGAGAGAATTTAACCTGAAAATAGGATGTTTGGGGAATTGGGTGAGAAGTTGTGGATTTGTGTTTAGAGTTTCGAGAAAGAGAGGCATAATTTCAAGAAATGTATTTTCGCAATTGAGAAAAACTGTGGGATTTGGGAAAGGTTTTTGTCCAAAGCAACTTAATAATTAGCAATATGAGGTTCAGTGTCTTTCTCAGGTGCAAAATGACAATGGACAGAATGTCCATTAACCATACAATTAATGGACAAGGTGCTCACCTGAGTAACATTTTCCATTTTCCTACTGTAAATATTCATACATTTTCAATTTTCTTTGTCCACAGGTTCTGGCTGGAGTATCCTTATGTATGATCTGATTATATGATGAAATGAAAAGCTAATCTAATCAGATGTATCTTTGTTTCAAAAATGCTTCATCAAAATTATTTCTTTGTTTTTTGTGAGTATATCATGAAATTTCATTGCATTATTGGGACTCATTTATTTAAATTATTAACTTGTTTACCCCATTTTTTCTGCCTTATTACCCAATTACAAAACTACTGTAATTAATACTTACTGTACAGTTTATTGAGTAGTTACCCCCCTAACTGCCTGACCTCTTGTCTTCTTATCTTATAATTGCATATTTGTCCCAGTGTAGATATCCAGCATGAATCTTATTGATACTAAAAAAGCATTGTAATTGCACGTGTGTGGGCTGTAATCTAAAGCTTGATTTAACCTATTATTTTACTCTTATTCATTTTCACTTTATTGGTTTGTTACTGGGACAATGTTGGGAGCTGACATGACTATAAAGAAACTGTTTTGGAAGTGAAGAAAGAATGGATAAATTAAAGCAATGTCACTGTCATTTCTTTTCCCTTTGTGCAATTTTCAAGCTTCAATTCAATTCTGCCTACTTTTAGAAAGAAACACACTAACACTAAATGTGAAAAATCCTTCCTAAGGAGTTCCCGTCTTCATTTCTGTCTAAACAGGTAAATATCACACTCCACTGTGTTTAGTCATCCGTGAGAAGATGTGCCTTTGTGCCACAGTCACTGTAAACACGCCTCTGAGCAGAGTAATGGGCTCTCAGGAGGGTTTCAGGGTCACAGGTGATTATTGAATGATTCTTTAGTGGAAGGTGTTTCAGTCATTTCTTCTTAAATGGAGGTCACTTATATCAGCAAAACAATTCTACTTAAACTTGGGCAATTTGCTAGAAGTATGTTAAATTAGCATCTAGCGTGAAGGGCTAAAGGTCGTTTCCAAACACAGATCTTCTTTTATGCTTCTTCTCATTTTCGATTTTCTTTATGTAATTCCCTCTTCTCTCTCTCTTCCCACAACCTGCCCCCCCCGGCAGTTCATTGGGTTTAGTTATTCTTACATACAGTGGCCCGCTTTTCCAAAGACAGCTGAGTCTGCTGGGGCTCCATTAGCCTTAACATGTTCAGTAGTGGACGAGACGCATCCAATGCAGACGAACAGAGAGACAAAGAGGACTGAGGAAGAGGGGAGGAAATGAGGAATTATAGATGTAAAGATGCAGGAAGGGAGGAAGGAGGACAAAGAGGCGTCTGGGACTAGAGAGAGCAGCTACAACACAGAGGAAGTGTGGAAAAAAATACATTGCGATAGTTTGGACAACGGGCCTTTTAATTGCCTCCTCCATCTCTTTCTTCATCCACTCCCTCTCTCCATCACAGCGTTAATTAACTCCTTATCCAACCACCTCCTTCACCTCCTCATCAACCCCCTGCGTCTTCCTTTGTCTCCATTTTTCCTTTCTCTTGTCCTCCTGTCCTCTGCAGACCTTTATTATGCTGGCATTGAACAATTGTCCAAACTTACAATTCCTCCACATGCTGACAACTTGGTGAAAGATTTGAGTGTGACGACAAGATCACTGGCTTGTGCTGTTTGTAGATGATAGAGGAGGTCTAGTGGTCTAAATGATGAGTAGGGCTAAAAATAAAAGGAGCAACCAACAGTGCAACAGAGTTTACGGTCCATCTGTTTCTCTTGGTTGAAGTGTGGTTGAACTCAGTTATTTATCATCACTATGTAATTCTTTCTCTGCAGAACATTTAACCCTTTTACACAAAATGCATTTAGTCCATGTTCAGTTATATTCTTTAATTTATATATAAAGACTACATAAATTTATATACATTTGATGTACGTTAATGATGTTTCCTCCTCTGTGTACCAGCAGTTGCATGTGACAGGGCTCTGTCAAAATACTCACATATAAAGTGTAACAAGCCAAAAAGGTTAACAACAACGGATATTTAAAAATGGCTCTGTAATTTACTAAAACATCTGGCAAATGTAGTTTTTAGCAAATGTTATTAAAATAGGAGGAAATTGTGTATTTGTTGATTATTTTCACCAGGGGACTATTACACAGTTGATTCGCTTTTGAGTTTTTACAGCAGCATGACAGCATATGTGTCATTGACTCAAAATAAACCACATGTGTTCATGGTAATGAATACCCGTCACATCGAATGAAACAATCACGATCGCGCTAAGCGGTCACATGACGCTTGATATCAACTCAGTAAGTCAACCCATGGTTTCCCAATCCAGCCATGAGCGTGTTCACATAAAAAGGCGGTGTTAGCAGCAGATGACCAATCACAAACATGGACAAGTCTACTGGCAGTAGAGCGGAGATTGTACGAATGAGGTGCAAACTACAATATTAGACAAATATGAACAAGTTAAAAACCAGATCCAGCCTAAAAGCAACACAGCTGCAGCTGCCTAATGCAGAAAAGACAGCTGGCAAAAAATGACAGACTGTGTGAATGTGTAAGTTAACAAGCTTTTAGTATCACAAGTAGATAATGAACCTACAGATGTCTTCCATTAAAGTAGTGTGTTGCTTAGATGTATTCTTATGACGTGTAAGACAATTTTAGCACTGAGCACTAAATAAATTTATATTAAACTTAACTTGAATCCAAAAATATATGCTCATAATATTTAGTCTATTATGATAGAAAAGTGAAACCATTTCTTTCAATGGCAACACCAGGATGTTTGAAATGCACTTGGGAGCAAAAAAAAAAATGACTATAGAAATATATTTCAAAGCGGTGATTAGGCTTACTGTCATATCTTAAAAGTACAAGGCTTTAGTGTCTAATATAATGATATAGATAGATAGATAATATAGATAGATAATATAATGTTGCGGGAAAACAAAGCAGCCTATAAAACAGTCTGTGGGATCTTCTACGCACGGTGATGTCATTTGCTCCAGAGCAGGTTAGCGGCTGACCATAAGTTACCAAGGCAACATACCCGGTACAGAAGTGAACCACCGTCATAGGACTGAGAATTCAGAGTTTACCTCGTTGAAGGCAAATCCTGCATCGTAGAACAGGGCCCTGGGCTAAAAGTTTGGGGTTAGGCATGTAGTTGTTATGTTTAGGATAAATCTCCAGGGAATGACTGTTAGTCAATGTAATATCTTTCTAAATTACTAAAACAAGTTTCTTTGTGTGTGTATGTGTGCACCCGTATTTAAAGTATACCTTACCTTATTCTCCAGTCGTCCGATTAGTTCAGCCAGGCGATTGATCTGAGCCTCCAGGCCTTCTTTCCTCACCTCTACCGCACCTGCAACACACACAAATGCACACAGTATAAATACACTGAATGAATGAGTAGGAATACACATTAACTTGCATTTATTTGTTTCTGGTTTGAGACTAGATCTGATGCAGCTGGATTACATTTATTTAAAATATATTTATATAAAATATGTTATTATACATATTGAATTACACTGGAACTGGGTATCATGCATTTCTCTGTACATCTTCAATATTTGAGACATGTTGAGACATTGACACATGTCAGTCGCATTATTGGACCACATGATACTACACTTTGCTCTTTCCTTCTCATCATGTTTTCTATTTATTTCCATTGTTTCATCATTAATATTTAATGTAAAGTGGGAGTTCCAAAGAGGCTGATAAATAGGCAATTATATCTGTTTATTGGAAGGAATCTCGTCTGTTCAAAGATAGTAAAAAAATAGACAGACGGGAAGCCAGCTCCTTTGAGATGCTCTGTTTAATTGGCTCTTATTATGGTGTGATTTTTGAATACCCAGCTATACTGGGCTCTAAGTACTTAGCTTTGGTCTTGGCAGAATATTTCTACTTTTTAGAATGAAGCACCTCCAATGGGTTAGAAGTGCTAATTTGCACTGAAACTTTTTAATAACTCTGTATCAATAGATAACTGAACACAGCATATAATTAATTATAAGCAGAAGTAGAGTGATTTCTGTAAAAAAAAATAAAAAATCAGCTCTTGTTGTGAAGAAGATGTTGCTGACCCCTTGCATCTTACTCCTCTGTATGAGCATGGGGGCGACCCAATACAAAATTCATGGCCTTGGCTTCATGCTTTACTGCTGAACAGGCGTCAGTGGCAGTAACATGCCAAGAAATGTAGCAATGCAATCCAAAAAGGCATGGAAGAAGAAGACTACTAGCAAGCAAACATGGATGCAAACAATAAACAACTGGCTTTTCAAATGTTTTCATGGTGTTGTCAAGATGTTGCTAGAGCTCAAGAATACACAGTGTGTTTTGGTGATTGCAGTGTCCTGGTATTAAAATGCTGAATGAATGGAGAGGCCCTAAGTAGTGCTGATGGAAGTTTACAGTTGCTTGGATTGTCCGGAGACAGCAACAAACTGTCCTCGACTCATCCTAAAATAAGCCTTGAACCGACCATCATTAAGACGACGCTACAGGACCAGCTGGTGGTACTACCAGCGGTGTCTCCCCACCCGGATCTCCGTTTCCCTGTCTCCTGCGTGTTTGTACACCTCTCACCCTCAAACAGTGCCAGAGTAAGCGCCCTCCGTTGTCTATTTTTTTTTGAAGCAGATGTTTTTAGCAGGTCGGCACAGTGGTTAGCACTGTCGCCTCACAGCAAGAAGGTTGTTGGTTCAAACTCCCGGCCTTTCTGTGTGGAGTTTGAATGTTCTCCCCATGTCTGCGTGGGTTCTCTCCGGGTGCTCCGGCTTCCTCCCACCATCCAAAGACATGCAGGCTAGGTTAATTGGTGTCTCTAAAATTGTCCTTAGGTGTGAATGTGAGTGTGAGTGGTTGTTTGTCTATGTGTGGCCCTGCGATGGACTGGCGACCTGTCCAGGGTGTACCCCACCTTTCGCCCAATGTCAGCTGGGATTGGCTCCAGCCCCCCGCGACCCTGTACGCAGGATAAGCGGTTGTCGATGGATGTATGGATGTTTTTAGCAACAAAAGACACAGACCTGTGAGTTGTGATCAAGTTTCTGCTAACATGACAGTTATTACTTAGCGGCAAACCAAAGATTACAGATCTTTGATAAGACTGACAGGACAGCTGATTTGGTGGTTGCCTAGCAACATGAAAAAAACACAGCGCACTGCTCTTTTCCAAATTCAACCAAAAAAGCCATTGCTGTGCACCTCGCGTTTTCGAACCTGCAAAGCCCTTTCTCTTTGATCGGGGCCTAAAGGTTCAGTGTGTAAGTTTTAGTGGCATCTAGTGGTGCTAGACTACTACTACTACTATTACTACTACTTCTTCCTTCTTCCTTCTTGTTCGTATGTATTCAGCTTAGTGACTTCCATGTGCTCCATGCCGGGACCCGCTGTGTATGTAGTTAGAATAAATATTGCATACTGGACCTTGACCTGACTCCCATAGTGAAGGGTGTAATGCAGACCACAATTCCTTTTGCTCCTCGCTGTCTTTGTTGATGACGGTTGCTTATTTGTGAGTGTTGGTATGACTAAAAAAAGCTGTGAAAGAGGCCTAACACTAATGAACACTGAGAAAACATGTTGTTTCCCTCTCATTCACCTCACTTTTCACCTTCTTGCGCCCTATGATTCTCTCTCCTCCCTGGGGTTCCTTCCTCTTCTCCTCCCTTTGCCCCCCGCCGTCCTCTACTCTCTCCTGAGCTGCTGTCCTCTTTTCATCCCGATGGCCCCCTCACAGCTAATTGGAGAGCTGGCTGCCCACACTTCATTAAAAGCTTTAACTGCCAGTCAATTAGGAGCTACCTCCCTTTGCCCTAAACACACACTCACTAAACCATAGTCTGTAACCATGGAGACAGTTAGAGATAAAAGCCCACTGGTCATTTCGATGTACTTAGAAAATAAGTGTCCTGGTCAATTATAGAAGTGTGTGAGGAATTACAGCCTTCGAATCTAGCAGCAGGGTGAGGGGAGGGAGGTCTCTATTGACTTTCTCCTCAATTAAACCCATTTGAGTTCTTCCACATTCACCTAATTTAACTTTCCATTCTGTTTCAGCCGGTATTTGAATGTGTTGACATGTCTGACACTGTCTCTCAAATTATGCGACTGAAAGGTTCACAAACATTTGTTCTGTCTTGTTCACTTCTGTTCGTCTTTTATTGAGTGTAATTTATTTTTGAACTTTCTCCTGTTGAAATTTGAGTTTCTCTAGATGGTAAGATGTGTGATACTAAATAGCAGCTTTTTATTATATTGTAATTGTTAAATGTAAGATATCTTTCTCCACAGCAGATTTTATTGCGCCGTTAGGAGCTGACAGAAATCTAGAGGATACAAAATATTAAAGCTGAACCGAATACAAGTTGAATGACACAAAATAGAGTAGCATGGATTTTTACAAAAAAAGAACAGTGTGCTATACTGTATCTTATTGGGATCAATTACCAGCTACAATTAATTTCCTACTTTCAAAGACTGTTTCAGTAGACAGAAAGAGGCAGGAAAACATATGGCAGCTTCATTCTGTTCTCCATTACAGATACATATTGTCAGGCACAGCTGGGTGTGCACTCATAGATGCACACAAAACACATGTGTACTCAAAGACTTCTGCATACAAGAGCTGTTATATAAAATATACTGTGAAATATGCACATGTTTTATACAGTATCCAGTAGAACTGAGCTTTACTTCCAAGACTAAGGAGCACATTATTATCACAGGTTGACACCGGATGCTATATTTAAGGGGACGTTAGCAGCTTCGTTCTTCTCGTTACTGGAGCGTTGCGTTTTCTTATAAGTCCTCATGCTAAATGCATTTTCTCTTGTTATGTTAAAAATTAAAGCAAACTGTTTGATAATAAAACATGAGTAATTATGTCCTACATGATAAGCAGCTAAACAGGGTTAAGTAATGAAATGTTTTTTTATCATACTTACAGACTTTATTAATATTAGTACTAACTTGCTCGACACTGCAGTACAAGAACAATGCTGTATTTTCATCATCATTATCATCAACTGGTGAGCCAGTGAAGTTTAGCCTCAGTCTTTGGGCACAGAGTTGGCTGATGTATGTAGCCATCAAAGCCCTTTTCAGGGTTTTGTTGCATGTTGTAGTGTAATGTCAGTATACATTTCAGCTGGCAAAATGAACGGTTGCCATCTAGAAATGAGTAGCTGCTTTTGTCTACCTCTGTCTGAAATCAATGACCCATTGTTTCAAAAATAGCTACTAACTGTGTGTGGTAAATCTGCCACCGTTATCACGGAATCATTGTAATGTGCCATGCAATGCGAAAGCTTGACAGCTGTACAGTAACTACGGCTTGCTGAACGGTCAAATAAGGCCTCACAGGAAAATGTCTGTGAAACATGAAATGAAACATATGGATAATCGGTCACACAATCTACTTCTGTATTTTCTACACACATTCCTACAGTATGTATGTACATGAACACACACACACACACACACACACACACACACACACACACACTTTGACCTGTGTCTGTGAGTGTATTGAGAAAAGCACTGAAAAATGAACTGCAGCTCATTTACAATTAGAATTTGTCAGTAAAGTGCCAGATGCACTTAAAGGAGATATGAAAATGTTGCATACACCAATAATATAGCAATGGATGCTTGACTTTAAGGTGGTGGTGGATATTTTTAGCGCTCTTATTCTATTTCCCCCTCTTACTCTTTTCCTCACTCTTTGTCTCTTACCCCAGTTGTCTCCCACTCACTGCGTTGTCTCTTCCGCTCCTTTTGCTTTCCCTCCCCTCTCTGTCAGGTTTTCTGCAGAGACTCTCTGATCAATTCGCAGTGAAAACACACCGCGTACACACACACCTCTCGATATGCTATCATGACGTGAAAGGGTAAGATAAGAAAAATTCAAGGCGTCTCCTATGTGTGTATGAGAGGAGGAGAACAATGAGGGAGTGAAGCACTGACTCAGGAGTCCAGGAGTAATTCATACATGAGGATGGGCAGTAGGACAGGGAGAGAGAAGTGAGAGGATTTGGGAGTCATTAATCAATCAACTTGTCCTGACTCAAGACAAAGCGCAGTTGACATCAAGGTCCTCAGCTGTCAGCCCACAGTATAAAAGAGAAGGGGGAGAAAAACTGAGAGACAAGAAAAAGGGAAGACATAAGACATAAGGTTGGGGTAAAAAAGTGTGAGATTGACAAAAAGCACTAAAAGCGGCTTTTCCATCTTTGCCTTGTTTTGGAATCAGGATTTATCAAAGTAAAAATACGTTTTAAGGCACCTGTGGGAAAGTATTGACCAGGTTTTGGAACATTTCATCCAATGTGCCAGGGAACTGAAAAGAAACCTTTCTTATAATCATGACAGCCATTTGACCTTGCTTTGATTTCAGTGGTAACACTTCCATAAGAGGAATGAATAAACTGCTTATAACAGACTACAGTGTAGATGTCAGCATAAGTGTTTATTAATGTACAGTTATACTTCCATCCATCCATTCATCGTCAACCGCTTATCCTGCGTACAGGGTCGCGGGGTACACTTATACTTAATCAATGTATTTATTCAACAATTACAGTATAAGTTCCCCTGTGCAGACCGTTAATATTAGCAATCCTCCAGAACACCTGCTTACACAGTCCTACTGTGGACCGTCTCAGGTGCTTATATGTACAGAGAAAAGCATCCTTCCACAGAGAAAAATGTTATTCCACACAGACTGGTGAGTCTTTCCTGTGTCGGAACAACCCCAAGTCATCCAAAAAACAGCTGAGCAAGCTAACAGGCGAGTGCTAATGCTAACTCTGAAGCTGAGCAAACTGATGTATAATTATAAATAATAGAAAATAAGATATGAATTATATTAATTTACTGTGTTAATTAAGGAAGTGCATAGTGTAATTATATTTATAATACAAGTATTCATTTATTTAGAAATACATGCTTTCTTCTTCCATGACAACTAGGCCAACTCGATTAACTGATGAAGGCTTCAAGGCGCAGCTGAAAGCTCCAGATAAAAATGAGTATGTAGATAAATATATATATATATAATTTTTGTCACCATTTCTGAGCCCAATAACCTTCCAGTGCCACATGCCATTGGCTAGCAGTTTATACATTTGCATACTCTTCACGTTTTAGTTGTTGATAAATATGTTAGTAATAATTTTAAAATGTCTTTATTTGCTGTCAACTACATTTCAGTGTGTTATAATGTATTCAATATTAAGTATTATTATACTGCTTTAACTGCATTAATGCTACATGAGGGGTTCCAAGTAAAGTGTTTTAGCCTTACTGCTGGAATCTGGGCACGGCTGCTGGAGCTGATCGTGGCCTTTCTAGACAATGATTCCACCAGATGCGCCGCAGTGCATTTCAGAAGATGCTTGGCGGAGCGACGGAAGCCACGTCAAGCTGTACAGAGCAGATCGAACCGGGCAGGAAGTCAGACACAGAAACGGCATAGAGAATCCGGTCAATTTTCAAAAACCTGTGCATCGTATGTCAAAAATAAACACAATTAACACAACAGACTAAAAAAGAAACGATTTATCTACAGAGCCTACTTAACCATGCTATAAGCACAATAGTCAAAGGCAAATCACACTGATACCAAAACAACAAAATCTGTGCAAGTCAACAACAGCAAAACGCTCCCCTTCTGAATCGACTGCCGTGCCAGTCAGTGCGCTGAATGAGTTGCTGGAACACCTTTATCATCTCCTTCATCATATGCTGACCCTCCTTCATGACATGTCTGTGCACTAAAACCTACTGTGCAGTGACCTTTGCAGTCTGGGTTATTGCAAAAATGACAAAAACATGTTTAATGTTGCTGCAGACATAAAACAGGCCATGGCAGTTTGGTTCAGTGTTACTAAATGTCTTCATCAGAACTTGGAGGCTGTACAATGACCGGAAATGCTCCGGTTTGAAATTCCCAAAGCAGCAGGCAAATGCTGCAATCAAGCAGTGCATTATCCTCCAGCAACAGCCATTGTCCAGCCATTCTGATGGTGAATAGCTGTTCATGAGACACTCACACCACTGTCTCTGAGAGCTGCCTCACGCTATGTTTTACTGAAACGAGGAGTAAATGACTTTCATGTGACGTTTTATTGCACAGTGAAAATGCAGTGCTTGTTAGGGCTGATGTTGAACTTGTCCATCTCCTGGATAAAACCATCTGTCTCGCTGTTCCGCCCTGAAGCAAGGAACTGAACTTCAGAGGGGTACCAGTGCTGTTGCAGATGAACCTGCCAACTCTGAGGTTTTGGAGTGCCCATCAAGAGCTGAACAGATGACGCACAGGAGGTGACCAGTTTGAACCAAGACAGCATTCTATTATGAACCACCGGTAAATCTCACCCAAACCATTACTTCTAATTTTCTGTTAACTTCACAGAATAGATATTTTCTGCAGTACATAACTCAGTGGCCTTTCCTGACACACCATATATCCCGGGATACACTCTGCTGACAGGTGACAGATGTTTGGACACTGAAAGTCAGTCTAAGTGGCTGTCTTTGTCATCAACATGAATCAATTCTTCTTCTATGCAGCACTGGAAATGAAGCACTTAGAGAAACTTTTCACTGAGACAAAACGTTTGAGTGTTACTCATGTCATTCTTTCTGCAATTTTATGCCTGAGACTGAAAAATAAGTGACCAAGAAAAGCTGGTGTGCAAACAAGCAGCAATGATTACATTTTTGTGTATAGAATGAACTGTACATAACCTACAATCATTTCTTCATAATGAGACCATATGTGGTTGGCTTATTTTCAATGCTCAGCACAAACAGTGTTCTATCCTCATTAAGGGAGACGTTTGTGTTGAGGCAGATGTATCATCTGTAGACAGTATCTATAATTGGATGACGGTCTCACTTCTTTAGTGCTCTTCTTTAGTGTCATGCACTTTTTTGGTGAAACCTTTCTGAAATTCTGTATTTATTGAAATAGTTTTTCTGCCAGAAGAGTTATTTCATTTAGTAGCCACAGAATTATATATAATATGCACTTTGAACAGGGCTTTCAACATTCCCTGTCAATGAGCAACAGAAGGAATAAAAAGCAGACCAAACTGAGATGAACTAAGCCAAAATGCAGTAAGTTTTTGCTTTTACTGTTGACTCTGTTCATAACTCCACTGGTTTACCAGAGAAGCTTTCTAATCACAAAAATTACTTTTTAAAAACTTTTTAAATAGGTTGAATGCAAAAGATGTATTATTTAAGTCAGATGATCTTAAGTCCACAGATATAACTGAGTTTTTATTTATTTATTTTGTTTTATTTATTTATTAGGTTTCTGCAGTGGTTTAAGTTGTTTATGGCATTTTCTAAGTAAACTATATGTATTTTTCCATTAGGGTGCCCACGTGATATGTTGTTGCATTTGGAAGGGTCCAAGACCATACAGTTTTCACTGGAGGCTTCTTTATTACCCAGCAGCACTTAGGTTTTGTTTTATAGGCCACTATGTCACTATCAGTGGCCTGGGTCATCTCTTGCTCATATCGTCTCTATCAACACATCTGTATGTGGGTCATGTATCCTGGGGTAACAAAATGTCTCTTTTCTTGCCCAGGTTAATCAATAATTAGCTGCCAGCTTCAAAGTATAAAGCAGCCAACAAGGACCCTAATCCTTGTGTTGTCATTATGTAAATGTCATAATTTCCAATACGTCCTGGTTGAAAAGCTGGTTGAAAAGATGTGTAAAATGTACCTATAACATCAAGTTATAAAACACTAAGCAGTTCTACTGTCACTTTGCTCAACATTAAGTGAAATGAAAAAAAGTATACTCCTCTTATGTCTGTGCAATACATGTGAAGCTACAGCTAGTTGCCATTTGGCTAAGCTTAGCACAAAAACTGAAAAACAAAGGTGTCAAAATCTGCCTACCGACACCTCTAAATCCCAGTAATTAACATATTTTCTGTTGTGTAAAAATGTCATGTTGTGCTTTTATGGTCTTAGTTACTGCGTGCGGCCAAGAAATAGTTGTTTTACAAGTTTACAGTTGTTGCCATTCAACATGTTAATTTGTGAGCTTTAGATAAGGTGACCAGATTTCTGAAATGAAAACAGGGAACATTTTTGGTTTAGTGGTCAGTTTGTTATTAAAAAACATAATGTTATTATATATGAAATAAAACGGGGCCAATTTTGGTTTTATAATCTGCCAAATATAACTCTTCTGAATTAAATCAATCATCATTTTGAGGCAGAAATTACCTTTCAGTCAACAAGTAGAGGCCACAATCACTTTCTGGCAAGTAGAATACGGCATTTTATGTGATGTTTTGGCCATTTAAAGGTATTTTAAGGGGTAAAAAGTAGGTTACTGGATTGGTTGGTACATAGCAATAGTCATAAGACATAAGGATGATTGCAAAAGAGATCATGTCTTTATTTTAAATACAATTCAGCAGTAAGTCATGTTAATTATAGGCTTCATTCCGTTTTCCAAATATAAAGAAGGATATTAGACAGAGGCCTACCATACACATAATCCATCGGCAACAACAGGCTTCTATTATTGGCTATAATCACCTAAATGTTATGCCTGGTTACGCTAAAAACACTTAGCCTTATGCTACAATTGTGAATATTCCGTTAAAACAAACCTTAAAGTATCACAAAGACATACATTTGCTATTACCACGGACATAAAGTTTGTTTTGTGTCATGTTTATTTGCACGTTCTGTCAGTTTGATCCAGATAAAAGCAGCTGTAGATGTAAAGAGATTGGGTGATACAGCTTTAACATGCTGCGCGCGCTCCCGCGGACGGCGATCAGTTTTCGGCGGACGATCACTTCATGACACCTGTATGCTCTCTTGTCCAGTCTTTCTGGCCACATCTGTCAACAGCTAATACAGTCTATGATTAATACACAGTTAAAACGGGGACATTTCCTGGGATAGCTCCAGACGGGGACAGGCCACCAAAAACGGGGATGTCTGATCACCCTAGCTTCAGAGGCACTTGTTTGGTCAGAGTCAGGCTAGCTGTTTCCCCGTTTCCAGTCTTTATACTAAGCTAAGCTAAACTAATTGGCTGGGGTTTTAGCTTCATATTTAGCGTACAGACATGAGATTGATATCGATCTTCTCATCTAACTGTCAGCAAGAAAGCAAATAAAGAGTTATCTCCCCAAAATGTCACTATTCCCCTGAGTGAACATGTAAAAAATTATTTTAAAACTAAGATTTTCATTAACAACCAATGTGTGGATTTATAGCATTAGCCATTCATTTATGTGTTAACCATAGACAGTGTATATTCAGTGGTGATTTGCACACTTGAATATTCACTGCTACAGTGATAAAACAGTAGCAAAGTGTGTATCATTTATGAGGATGTATTTTTAGAGACAGGATAAAGAGTAAACTGTTCTTTGGCAGCATGCTGTCAGAAACAAGGCTTGGTGTATAAAATAAAGAGCAATCACTGCCATGCCTCATCCAATTTGACAGCATTGTTGGAATCTTTGTGTGTACATTATGCCAAGATACACAAAGGTTTATAAAAAATGAGGTGACTGCATCAGTGACACCATAAATCACAATATCCTGTTAAGGCAAATAAATCTTGGAAAGCTATTTGTGATTTATTTTCAGGTCTGTGCTAAAATGAGTGAAGTCACACACAACTGGCTTGGTATGTATATAATGTGTATGTTGTAACAGTGACAAATACTTCATGTGACCTGTCGCAGGAGTTGCTGTGGTTTTCTGTGTCCTCATGCAATGTGAGGATCACCTATAGGGTTGCAACTAACAATTATTTGCATTATTGATAATCGACAAATTGTTGCAGCTCTACATCGAACACTTTGTTTATTAAAATAAACAAGATCCATTTCTGCTCTACTGATCACTCGCTAAATCAATAATGACAAAAACTCTATTGATTGTGCCTGTTTGCTCCATAGTCACAGAAGCATCAGGCGCCTTTTCGATTTTAATGTTTTCTGATTTGGGTTTGAAGGTATTTTTTGTTCTAATCTAATTTTTACTCTGTTAGGTGAAAACCTGCAGAATACTGTAGCATGATTTGCATCATTATTTACATTACAACAAAAGAAATGAGACAAACTAATCTCAAGAAGAATAGGGACATTTATATGAACACACCAACAAGGAGAGTTTCCAGACACTACCTGCCATCAGCTGCATTACCACTCGAGGATAACGAAACAACAAAATGTTAACTGTGATTGACTCCCTGCCAGGCTGATGCTCATAGAGTAAAGTGGAGACGATTTGTAGTTGATGTGAAAAAACATGGTCTACCAAATTAGACAATTATAATGATTTCATATAATTAAAAATCTAACGATTATTGAGTCTACTTTTACTGTAATCATAACAAAACATGGAAATGTGTTTTACATTTACATCTTTACATATAAAAATACAGAGCCAAGGTTCCCTGTGGAGTTTCTTCTATAGAGCAATGTATTAACCCCCCTGAATGTGCAAGGGGACAGACATTCATGTGCACGAGCATATGGACGGCACGATTTACATCCTGTTGTAGGTTTCACACTTTTCCTCTGATCAGCAGTTAGTGCCAAGAAATGTAGCACTGCACAAACAAAGGCAGTGAAGAAACATAAATGTAAGCAATGCAGAATTCAAAATGCTGTAAAACAAACGGCTTTGCGATTGTTTTATGTGGAAGGAAATGTATTCAACACATTTATTAAGGCAACACACTATGCATTTTGTTGAGGAACACAACTTTCTTTCTTTACAAGAAAACTGTACATAGCACCTTTAAATTTATTGAGCAATCAGTAACAACACACGTAGCCGTGAACCGATGATGCTGTCTGAAAAGTTGTTCTGAACAATCTGTTTAGACTTTTTAGACTTTAATGTTTATCACAGCGTGGTATTTTTCAGGCTAAATTTAAGTTGTCAAGGATTAGCCTTTGACTGTTCTAACCTGCTGTCCATGGGCAACATGACATACTGACCCCGAAACAATAGCACTTAACACCTTTGACTGACACTTGTCAATAACAACATCGGAGGAGAGATTGATTATGTTTTGCTCTGCCCCTCTGAGGCTTTCATCTCCCTAAGCCTTGACTCAACTGTATTTTTTGTTTGACTCTTCTTCTGTGAAGTTTGCGTTGCGATAAAGTGATGCCGTATCTCAACAACATTTGAAGTGTCACTTCTTCAGCGAGCAATTTGTTCGAGTGGGTGCAAAGTGTCAAGGAGAGCGTGCGCTGCAGTGTTAACTACCAGCTGGTGGAGGAAGAGAGAGTGAGACAGAGAGAGTGAGAGAGAAAAACGTAACAGTAAAATAGAGAGGGCGAAATGTAAAAGTGAGAGAGAGAAAGACTAATGAGGGTCCTGCACATCCTCAGAGAATCACCAGTCTCAATCATTTTGTGTGTTTTAGCTTCTGTAACACGCACACACACACACCCACGCGCACACGCCATACAACAGCACTACATAGCAGATTTTAAGTGTTAAGAGCTGACTGGTCTCATATTCACACTCATGGGTTTGACCACTGCCTTCTCACCATTTTTTGTCCCCTCATCTTCATCTTCCTCCTCTCCTTATCCCCACTTCACTTCTCTAAACCCTGTCTCCTCTTGTCTCCACCCATTTATCTGTGCTGCCCAGTCTGCTGTAGGAAAACTGCAACACACCTGTGTGGGTGGCAGATTGAGGTGTTTTACAATGGAGAATAAATCACTTTTGTGTGTATGTGTGTGTGTGTGTGTGTGTGTGTGTATTTCAGTACATTTGATGAAAAACTGCTGAGTTTGATTTCTATTCACCAAGCGTGCCTTCCCCTAACTAAAGGCTGTGGATATAAGGCTAATCATACAAGTACATGACGGATTGGCCTCCAACCACAAATTCAGTGGAGTTGCTGCAGTGTGTAGGTGTGTGTATGTGTGTGTGTTTGTCACCTGAAGCAGTGTTGATGGTCCTGACAGCCTCCCTGGCACTGACTCTGTTGTTAGGGGGATAGTCAGGGACGGTGTTTTCATTGCGCCTCTCTGACATCCGCGGGCTCACCTTGGCAGGTAGATGACTGAAAGAGAGAGAGACAGAGAGAGAGAGAGAGAGAGACAGAGATGTCTTGACCAGAAAGGATTTGTGCTTGAGACGCAGTCCTGAACACACACACACACACACACACACACATATTCATACATAACAGCCTGGCACAGTGAAACCCTGACTGGCTCACCCTGACTGGCTGTGCTGCTCATCAATGGCGTCCACGGCACTCTCTACAGAGCTCAGGAGAGATTGGATCTGATTGGCTGATTCCTTCAGCAGGAAACGGGTCACAAACTGCTCCACGTTGGTTCCTCTCTCATAAACCTGGGAAAACAAAAGAGTACAATTGTGCAAATGTAATTTATAAAACCTTCTTTAAATCTGAAAGTGAGTCCTTCTGTCGGAGGTTTTAATACCAAAATGTCCATCAGCAGGAAGTTCATTTTGAATAAAATATCTTTCACGCATCACAGCTTTCCTGTTTCTCGCTCTCTTCCCTCCACTCCTCTGAAAGGATTTTCCAGCATATATCTCTCTCAGTTCCTTCTTTGCATCCATTTGACAGTTGAAGGCATTCTCAAGGTGGACAGGCGGCATGCAAGGCAGCCAAAACAGACTAGTACGTTTCACACTCTCTTCTGCCATCTTCCTCTCTCCTTTCTCTTTCCGAGTCTTCCTGTGATTTAAAGTTTGTGTCAGGCCTGATGTAAACCTTAAAAACTTTTGAGTCTGATCTTGCCTGGCACGTGGGGAATTCAAAGTGTTGTGTTGTGGGTTTTACTGTATATCATTGCAGAATCCGTGGGAAAAACTGGAGACCAGACTGAATCCACCTTCTCTAAAAACACAACAGCACTATGACAAAAAAGGCATGGAAATCAATAAAGACTTCAGTCACTACTCAAAACAACACTGATTCACATAGACATAAATTCAGCTCAAAGTGTACTGATCCATAAGATATCAACATAGACCTGTTTTAAATGGTCATATCAGCTGCAATGTCCATCCAGAAACAGAATTTACACTGATAGATCTGTGAATGCTGGACTAAAGCTCCTGCTTTAAACTGTAATGACCTTATCACTGCCACCTTTAAATTATTTAGGGATTTGACTGTTCACTAAAAACACCTCCCCCGGACTGTGACTGTCCAATCATAGCTTAGCAACCGTAACTAGGCACAGCAGGCTTGTTAAGCTTTGGATTTCTCCTCAAACTGTGTGCCCAATTCATTGCATTTAAAGGGTTTGAACATATGCACCGTTGTTTCTGTCTTTCCAAAATCAAAAACACAAGAGCAAAATTATAAAGAGGGGGTTGAACAACGTGATTGACGAGTTTTACCCAACATTTTGCTTGTGTTTGACTAGCTAGTGACAGTTTCAATTGACAGTGACTAGCTAGAAATGAGAAATGGTGGTATATCTGCCACCATTAGGCCTATTCCTGTAAACTGCATAAGTGCAGCAACATTAACTAAGGGGGGTTGAAGCTTGGCAAACAATTGACTTTGGGGCTCTACATTAATATTTCACATTTGACGAAATGCTGCTCAGACATGGTAACATGCCAGAATAACACATGAAAACCTCACTATTAAACGCCAGGCCATAATTGACTACATGCGTACTCCAGAGAGCGCGGAGTCAGTCGGTCATGTCAGCTTTACTGTCAGAAGTCACAGTGCAGTGATTCAAGGAGACAATTAAGGTTCCTGTGCAGTCAGCCATTCTCTGCTGCGCTCCAATCAAAGACAAACGCTCCCACGAGACGCAGAATCACACAGGCCGTATTGACTTCCATTATCAAAGTCAGTGGCTTTTACTCACGCACACACGTGTCCACACTCAAACATGCAGCCTCGCAGAATTAGAAGAGGCTCATCCTCGTCGGCTCATGTATGAAATAGTCCGGTCAGTATGTTATGGTTTTCAACAGCATCACTCAGAGCATAAAACACACACATTTATATGTAACACAACCAACAGAAATACTATGATTACAGAATTTAGACTTGGGGTACCATTTTCATTTGCTATTTTATTTTAAGAGGCACTGATGACTCACTAATGACTACCATGCTGAGAATCAATTACAAGTGGGATACAGATCTAACTAAACCAGAAATGATACACATGAATTTTGACAGTTTTCTTGGAGAGATTACAAGTGCATTATGTGTCCATTATGAATTCATTATGGACACTTAGTCATTAAATAGGAATATGCTGCTAGATTCTTGACACAGCATGCCATTTATTTGGCATATTGATGCAT
This sequence comes from Micropterus dolomieu, assembly GCF_021292245.1. Classification (NCBI taxonomy): domain Eukaryota; kingdom Metazoa; phylum Chordata; class Actinopteri; order Centrarchiformes; family Centrarchidae; genus Micropterus; species Micropterus dolomieu. The sequence continues at coordinate 29,386,942 of NC_060171.1, read as the reverse complement.
GCTGATATATTTTCTCCGCATAGTTATGCACATTTATTTGAAGCGATACAATGAACAAACAAAGTTCAGAAATTGCCTTCAGTGATGTTAGAAAAGTGGTGTTAAAAATGGAAGGATGTGTGCGCTCACATACTTGTACGCATACAGTAAGTGCTCGTTCATGTGTGTGTGTGATTGCTGACCATAACTGTTAAACGCTTGACTGCTTATGCACCTGGACTACCTAATTAGATTAGCTTGATTAGATTTGCATCATTGAGTAATGATGCCACTGGAGCAACAATCCTAACAGTATGCATCAAAGTAAACCATACAAACAATATTTGAGAAAAAGGATAATTTAAAGAATTGAAGTTATAAATATTAAAGCCACCACGTCTAAAGTAACAACATTCCTGACTCGTACTCCGCATCAATGGGAAATGAAATGAAATCAACAACCCAACAGTCCCACCTGCCTCCTATGTTATCTGCATGTTATTGGCCAGTTTTTAAAAACTGGAAAAGCCCAAACAACTCCGCTTCCAAGAAATGGAACTGAACAATGGAGAACAAAGTGTTCTGAACTTCGCCAGGTTAACCTTATAGTGGATCTTGTCAGTTGTCACTGTACATACCACAGTGGTTCATACATCAATAGATTAGCACAAACCAGTCAACATACATAAAGCCTTGAGCTTTTAGGGCCCCTCGATTTCTGGAGACCGAGGCCAGTTGCCCAATTTGCCCAGTTGGTAATCCAGCTTTGCTTCTGAGAATCAAGGAATCTAGCAACAGCAGAACATACAAAATACAGTGCAAGTTCATGTGTACCTGCTAAAAAAGGTGTGTTGTGTGTTGTGTGAAATCGTAAGTTCTATTTTTATAAAATGGCTCTTCCTCTCCGGTATCTCCTCTCTGTATGTGTCTATCATGCCCTCTCCCGCTCTGCCCGAGCGTGTCCCATGGGCAAAACCTGGAATAGAAAAGCTGTGATCTATAATTCACACAGATCACTGACCCAGGAGGAGATACATGGTCTCTCTTTGCTGGCTTGGTGAACACTGCCTGGTGATTAGCTAACAGTGTGTATTATTGTAAGCATCTGTGCGTGTGTGTGTGTGACTATCTGCTCAGATCTGTGAGTAGCTGTGGATGTGAGTTTGAGGCAGTAGTGTATGTGAGTGTACGTTTGTGTTGGTGTGCCTGGTTCTGTGTGATGTTTGATGACCCACCTCTCCAGAACTTATCACAAACACAGGGTTCAACATCATCATTTTTCATACATCACCAAAGGCTTCGTTTGAAACAGCACACACAAGCAACACGCATGGAGCATCATGCTTCAGATCTCATGTCTTCCCATCTTCTTAAGGTTAACAAAAAATCTCAATTATCATTCATGTACGCATCTGCACACACGTATAGCAGAGCCCTCCCCTGCAGCGTGCACACACACACTCACATACACACCCAAAAACACACACAGTATTTTGTGATAAGATGGCGGTGGCTGATTACAGGGGGTTGTAGAGGTGGTAATCAGTGATTATAGATGTTGCTCTAGTTAGGGGAAATTATTCCATCTTCAGTGCCTCAGATGGAAATGCAGAAGCTTTGTGGAGGGGCAGCGGTGACAAGGATGTAGGCATCCCATTTGACTGGCATAAACAGCTGATAACGCCCCGGCGCAATGTTTTCACTCAAAAAGAGTGTGAGAAATATTCCAGATTACTCTTTTTAAACTTTGACTGAGGCATTTCACAAACCAATCACTTGTGGACAGGAATATATATTCACATATCTGCCACATAATATTATTCTGAGTATAGTACAAATAATTCTAACATATTAGCAGCATTAGAAATCAGATAAATGAATTTAAAATAAATTTAGGTCTAAGTGAAGTCTGTAATTGACCCTTCACTAATCCACGCCCCCTTAGTTACTGTTGCTAAGTCCGACAAACTGTCATACCTGTCGGATTTTTATCATGGCGCTGCCACTGTTTATTACTTGACTCTGGAGAAATATTGTCTAATTTTTGGGAAAAGCGATCTCAGAAAGAAGCAGACAGTTTTGCAGTTGCACTGTGCATTTGAAGGTTGTATTCAGGCTGTCAAACTGACATGAAAAAAATAAAGACAGAAGCTAAACCCTACAGATCAAAGAGTAAAAATGAACAACCGCATTATTCCTGACTATTGAGACAGAGGACAACGATATTAAGGATCAACACTGTTCCTGTACAGCTGGGTAGGGCTCTATTCACTATTACAGTCATTAAAAAGCAGGACAGTAGGGCTATATAACATTACATTCAGTAGTAAGTTAGCTAGCGTTAGCTAACTAACATTACATTACATTAGGAACAATACACAAAATACATTTTTCTGGATTTGTTTTAGGTTTTGGAAAGTGAATAAATCGTACTTCTCCTTTCATCCTCTCTTGGTAGTGACTATAACTAGTGCCCCAGGAACAGCTTTGACAATATCTTGGAAAAATACAGCAAAAAAAGTTAGAAAACGACTCCTTTTGTATTAGAGTCAATGGAGCGCAGCAATGAAGGTGTCAGACCTGTCACAACAGCCTTCACAATGTGTGGGGACAAGTGTGAGAGTGTCAAGCGTAAGGCATTTTGAAGGTGTTGCAAGCTGACCATCGTTCAGATAGATGGGTGAGAGAGGGGATTTAAGTGTTACTATTGATCCTCTAATAATTCCCAATATCCCTCAGTTTAGCCTGAAGGAGCTTGATTAGTCTCACAGGAGGGAAGTCAAGCCGCCTTAGTCAGCTCTCAGAGGGGAGGAGAGGAAAGGAGAAGAGGTCTTTCTTCTTCATTAAAAAATATAGACCTACTCTACGGTACCATCCCTCTATCCCTCTATCCATGTGTAAACATTTACACACAGCAATGAAGGTGTCGGACCTTAGTTAGAGCGAGACTTACTGCGATGTGATGTGTATTCAGGCGTGGCTTAGTGAAGGGTCAATTGTGAAAGGACGCTTGTCGTGATAATGTAGATGACAACACAGGTTTTGTCTGGGTACTATTTAAGTCACTTAAATAATCTTCTTTCAGTCTGATTGAATAAGCTGCTTTTAATGATGATCCTGCATATAATCACATACACAATCGTTGACAAGCTCTACCCAGTGTCAGGCCATTTGTCTTCAGCTTTCAAGGTATCTCATTGACTTCATTCACTCTCACAAACTGGGAGGGCAGAGGTCAACATCTCACGATAGAGTGTAATGATGGAGTACTGCATTATGAGACAGTGAGTGGCTCTCTCCCTGTATAACCCCCAATCAAGAATAGTGTAATAAAATAACAAATAATTAGGACATAAACATTTGGCACTGGCAGTTCTTTCCCAGACCAGCCCCCCACAATCATTTTAACACCACCTACCACTACTCCATCTTTGTGGTGCCCTTAAATATGCATACTGTACAATTCCCCTAATACACAACAAAGCTGAGTAGAAAGTGTCATGGACAAGTGGACCAGTGTCTAAATTTCTGCACATTTAGTGGCATTCGCATCTAGATTGTTCATTTTTTGGCTCGCAACTCCTGCGCTCCCCACTTTTTTTGTCCATCTTGACAATTGACAAAGACGTCCTCCTTTATCGACAGATGTTTGGCTCTCAGCCGTGGCATCTGACACAAGAAACAGACGGAGTACAGAGGGGGAGGGATGGGGTCGGCCCACTGGGAAAATGCTGGTATGACTGTAGTGTTGTTTAGTCTTAATAATGTCACAGCAGCCTTCACAATGTGTTGGGACAGGTGTGGGAGTGTCAAGCGTAAGGCATTTTGAAGGTGTTGCAAGCTGACCATCGTTCAGATAGATGGTTGAGAGAGGGGATGAAAGTGTTGCTATTGATCCTCTAATAATTCCCAATATCCCTCAGCTTAGCCTGAAGGAGCTTGATTAGTCTCACAGGAGGGAAGTCAAGCCGCCTTAGTCAGCTCTCAGAGGGGAGGAGAGGAAAGGAGAAGAGGTCTTTCTTCTCCATTAAAAAATCTAGACCTACATTACTGTACCATCCCTCTATCCCTCTATCCATGTGTAAACATTTACACACACACATTACACTTCTCAACATATTCTCAAAGGTCCCGCGACCTTGTAAGCAGGATAAGCGGTTGACGATGGATGGATGGATGGATGGATGGATGGATTCTCAAAGGTTAAGTCTCTGTGGTTTTATTATTTCTCTGCCTGACCTTGTTCTGTTGCCTGGCTGCACTCTGAGACTTTCTTACAGGCGACACAGTTCCTGAACTACCTGTTAGAGAAGTGTCCACTTCAGGCAGATGGTCACGTTGATTGAAGGCAATAGATGGTGACGGTTTCTCCTCAGTGTCTCTTGCGGTCCGTTGACCAGGTAAGCTTGTGGGGCTGAGGTGCACAGATGTCACTGTGCTTTAGCATCAGAAATCAAGTCTCCAAGTGACAGTCTCACAAGATCTTTCGCTGTGTGTCTCATATTGAAAAATCTTGCATCCATCCGCTATTTCTCCCTCTCCTTGCGCCGAATAGTTTGCAGAGCTGGCTGCAACATGGATCTGGACATAGATAGGTGGGTAATGTACTGTGTGAAGCTGAACGTGAGTAACTGTGCTGGGCTGTGGCCGTTACCCGGAGGTGTGGCTCTGCAGGCCATCAAGGCACCCTAGGGGTCTTTAGCCACAAAGCCTTGACAGTTAATCTAGAGGTATTTAGGACTGCTGGTTACATGATCATAACCATAGTTTAAAGCAAACTCCTTCATCTCATGACCAGAGAATGGTTGGCCGTTGTCACTTACGAGTGTCTCACGATGTTGTGTCGTGAAAGTATTAACATCTGTTGAGTTTGTTGGGATGAGCTCTGCTATCTCTATACATATACTACTAGCAAGTACTGTTGCCTAGAGTAAATAAAGTTTTTGTTCTGGAAGCTTGGTTGGCATCAATGTTTTTTTTTTACATTGACTCTTTCCTTGATGCGCACACTGCAGCTAAGGACTAGCTCATGCAGTGTCAACTCACGGTACAAATTACTAAGTAATCTTCCCACATGGGTCCATGTAGCACTGACAATGCAGGATGACATCAACAAAACTGTCCACCTGTTACCTGTCAGTCCGTATGACTTCAAGCTTACAACTTGTGGTTCATTTGTGAAAAACTAAAAAAGACAACGTTTAATTTTTTTCCTTTGAACCAAACTACAGGTGTGAAAGCACCCATAAGGCCTGCAATAGACACGGCTATAATACAGAGGATACTTCCCAGCAGTGCCAAGCTCTGTATTGGGGGATCCCCACCCCCACATTCCTCCTGCCACAGAAGAAACAGTGAGAGAAAGACATACTCACAGTCTCGCAGAGAGAAAGAAGAGAGTGCACACATTGTAGTTTCCAGCATGTAGCCTGTGAGCAGTTTTCTGTTCATGAACTTCCTTTCAACTGCTCTTCAAACAGCTTGAGGCAGTACAACGCCCACATCTAAGCCCACCAAGGTGTGCTCTCTGGAGGCTTCCTGAGCTTAGAATTTCTTATTACTCTTTATTGGTTTTGGTCTTTTTTTGCCATGGCAACCAATAAAAGTTCTTTATGTTGCATCAAGTCTGAATTGTCTGTGTAGGAAAGAAGTTGAAGAAGGGGGTGTTTAAGTGGTGTTGCTTTTTGTATTTCAAGAGGTATCAACTTTTATTTCACTGAACCAGCAGTCTCCCTACAGTAGGTCTCTATCTGCAAGAATAACGGAGGTTTGATGTGTTACGAAGCACATGCGCAGCTCCCCGGTTGGCCCGCTATGTCCGAAAGCCCCCACTGCAATGCCTTAGCTTCACACATCAACTAATTAAAATGGTATCCTAGCAACCCCAGTCAATATGTCTCCAAGCAACTCCATTTCCGCAGTGTGCAGGAAATGATATCTTAGCAGCAAGCCTTTTACATTTAGAAACATATTCCTTTTAAATGTCTCTTCTCTCTTCTCACCATCCTATGCTTCCTTGGTTATCACAGACTCTCTCAGTCTCATTGTTTTGTTAAGCAAGCGTGTACATGCACACACCCACTCAGCCTCTCTCCTCTGCATCCATCCTTTTTCACTATACCATCTTAAGCTTTCTCATGTGACAAAGATACTTGCTGACCATAGAGTTCAAGCATGTCTACAGTGCCTGTGTGTGTTTGTGTGTTTTTGTGTGTGTGTTTGTGTGTGGTTGAGCACTAATGGTGGACTAGTACGAATGACCACCCGCTGCTCCTCCTCTAGAGACATCTACCAGTCCATTAGCAGGACACTAACCTCAGCATGGACACACAGGCACACACACACACACACACAAACACACACACACACTCTGCAATATCGGCATCTAGTCTCTGGTTGGATTTTGTGGCCACTGTTTAAAGCTGTAGCAAAGGAAGTAGGTATCTTTTCAACACTGACATTCACATATTAAGCGGGGGTCTGGAAGTCCTCCCCCATAACATTTTTGATAGTTAAACACTTAATGCCCTTTACCTTTTCTGCATCAATTTATGGTGGAAATATTTTTATTTATATAAAGGGAAACACTACATCGCATGTGTGTTTTTGTGGCAGGTGACAATTCAAAACATAAAAATGTAATAGAATAAAATGCAGTAAGATGTCAGGCTTTACTCTGCTATGCATTGGCCTACGTTATTGCTCTGCTGATGTGGTAGTATCCCCTTCAGACACAGAACCCTATTTGGGAATATATTGGATGAGACAAGTGTGCTTCTCTTCTTCAAGGTGGAAAAACACCTCTAATCTCACCACAAATCCACACAAATGTTAACTTCAACACCTCCGATAAAGTGCGACAATCCCAAACAGAGCAAAGGTGTTTTTAAGTGAGGGAGAGACGCAGAAACAGCAGAGACACAGAGATGCCGCTCAGAGGAAAGACCCCACACTGCAGTCCAATTTTTCTTCTTCTAAAATTATGACTTCATTTTCAAAATCTCAGATTACTATACATTTTTTCTAACAGTGGCCCTAATCCTCTGTTGTAGACATGTCCGTCCCTACCCAATTCATGCCTTGACTGTAGCTACTTAGAGAATGAGAAATAAATCTAACATAATAGATACATACAGGAAACATCTTCCCTCTAAGAATTGAATACATTACTAAACTGTATGTACAAGCTAGTGGAGAAATAACTAATTACACCAAGTCAATAATAATTTGTCAGCTTGTGGTTGTGAAGAGGAAGTGTAATAAGAGCTATAATTGTGATTCAGCTATTAGCTACCAGAGACTACGTTATGTTTGCCAAACTCATCGGGTTGGACTTCAATCCAAAACCTATTTCTCTTGTGTCGTCAAAAGTTAAAACATACTGCTAAATGTGTCAGCTAAACAGCGGTTTCAACCAATTAAGTGAGCTAACATTTGCCTAATTAGCTGACTTGCAACTTTTTATGCAGTCTATGGCTAGCAGCTGATAAAATCTGGCAGCTACAGTTGAAATTTCAGCTAGGAGCTAGAAAAGAGAAACCTATTTTTGTCACAGTCTGAAATCAAGCAAGCATTTCAGTTGGTAAATCTGCCACAGCAACGTAAACTGTAGGGGAGAGCGGGGTGTTTTGAGCCTGTGGAGAAGTTGAGCCACAACTTGTTTCTCGGCAACCATAGACAAAAATGGTTATATGACTACACAAAAACCTCGGGGAAGATGACCAGATATTTGACTGTAATTTTACATCTTATGCATCACTGAAATGATGTGACATTATGCGTTTTAGACCAAAAACCATCATGTCATGCTTCTATAAATGGAAGACAGACAGGCTTCAACTCCTCTTGTGGATTTGGAGAGAGTAGTGGGAGAGGTACAGAATGGGAAGGTCATGACAATCAACAGGATGAATTTAAAGTGATACACTCATATGAAAAAACTAGGAGACGTAGCTACAGTGTTTCACTTCTAAATGCAACTGAATGTTGGGACCTGGCATTTGAGTTTGCATGATAAAACAAAGTTGAGCCAAGAGTCCACTTTTGTTTGGAAAGCCATATTTTGAAAACAGTTTATTTTAGATCTAAATAGATTATTCCCAGGGATGCACCACATCCTAAAATATAAGTACACATTTTAATTGGAGACCTTACTGTCATGTCCTCATTTTAAAGACACATCAAGTAAAAACTGGCTTAAAAAAGGGGGTAAGTAGGCCCAAAAATGACCCAAAAAACCCTGTGACACCCTGTCGCACATGAGAGATGCAACCGTATTGCTTAGATTATAAACTCTCTGCAATCAAAAAAATATATATTTTTGGCGATCTGCGTTGGTGTTTGGCAGGTGAGTGTGTAGAATTACGGTGTTTCTGCCATTGTTCTACGTCATTAAACCGCATTTATGCTGCGCGATCATGCGCAGTAGACGCTGGTGCCAACAGGAAGTAGCACTGTAGTAGTATTTTATTGGTCCAAAACTGGCTTCACTGCTCTCCATTCAAATCAGCGGGGTGGCTTCGTCCAGTAATATACTGTCTGTGGGCTCAACTCACTTCGCCCTCCCCTACATGAGCCATGGAAAGGCACAGCAACAGTAACTAAAGAGAGGGGCTCTTAGTGAATGGTCAATTTACCCTAAATGTTTTTAATTTTTCTACAACCAAAACCACAGTAGAATAACTTGAGAGATGCTATAACCACATGAAATTTACAAACACACACACTGACATTTAAAACTGAGTTAACTCATCATCATGGCAGACATTTGGGTTTGCAGTCAGGACTGAACACAGCTATAAAAAGAAAGAGATAAGACATTACCAAATATTTGGTTTATTGGAGAGATTTAACTGGTGGCAGTGCCCGTTGGAAGTGTGGACGTGGTTAACAGCAGGCAGCGTGCCTGAGTTTGTTTCTAAACAGAAGGCGAGCCCACTAACAGGCATCAGAAACATACAGACTCTTCAGATATCATGCCAGCTTCATCGTGCTTTAGAGAGAGATGAGAATGATGGAGGTCGAGGGTGGAGAGAAACAGTGGGAGAGAGAGAAGGAGCTCAAGGAAAGGGAGATGGGAGGTGTGGAAAGTTTGAAAAACTGGAAGGTTAGGAGTGGGGGTTAGGAAAGAAGGAGGAAAACATACTGTTCATGGTGTTGAGCTTTGTTTCATTTGTGTGTTTTACTTTCTCACTCAACTATATATTCAATCTCTAAGTGGAGTCTCGTTTCACCCAATTACCCATCCACCTCTCCATCTCCATCTCTCTCTTTTTCACACACACACACACACACACACACACACACACACACTGACTTTCTCCTTCTCACTCCTACAGTCCTCTGCATTATTCATGCTTTGGGTGTAACCTCATCAGTCAACACACACACACAGCTGACAACACAACACACACTCTGCCAGTTCTCATTCTCTCTACACACACACACACACACACACACACACACACACACAAATTATTAATGTCCACATCATTAACAGTTGTCAGAGACACTGAGGATGCAGTCAATCTGTCAGTCACCTACTTGGTGGAATTGTCGCTCACACGTCCACCTCTGTTCTGTACAGAACAACACCTTGTAAGAGTAAACCGCAGACAGGCGAATATTTATGCATATACAAATATGTTACAGTAACAGGCTGGCTGCTCCTCTGCTGTGCTGTTGCTCCAATTTTGAGAACAGCTGACTGGAAATACCCTATCTGCATTGCTAATGTAGGATAGACAGAGAGTTGTACTCTGATGGCTACTACTGTTAACAATACAGGCTGTTTCACTGATGGAGATGAAGGTGATTTGATCTGGACTGCAGGTAAAACATCAGCCTCGTCAAAATAGTAGCCAAACCTTTGCAGCTTTTAATATCTACGGTAAACGGGTTTCAGGTAGCTTATTTATGCCACCGTGTTGTTATAGTACAGCGTCATCTTCCTAAATACAACTGAGGTGGGCTTGAGTTTAATTGAAACAAGTCTATAAAACAGATGTAGAGAGGCGAGAGAGTAGAGGATCTGCAGGGAGTAGAGATGACCAAAGCTGAACATCTGTGCTGCTGGATGGCAAATGGGGCCCCTGGAGACATGTGGGGGATCAATCAGATTTGGATTTATACATAGATGGAGTCTACAGTGCCGTATATACAGTGCATATGTGTGTATATTATATATACGTGCCTATATTGTATATTGTCTCAATATAGAGTATTTAGGGAAAAAAGCACATAAAACGTCTTTGTCTTTGTAAGGGACCGCAACTGGCAGGAGTCAGGGAGTGATGTAAGAAAGCAAGCGTGAGGATGGGCAAGATGATCAGCCCCACCAGCCAATAAGATGCAAGGTGCAACTGTTTCCACCCACCCATCTCAGTCAAGTCATGGCAGAAAGGAAAAATTTAAAATTTCTTAATTGTCGATGTTTGAAAAAAACATAGATGTGGTGGCAGCGGAAGTAAGCAAGTAATACTGATATTGTTAATCAGCCAACATCTACTGTTACAGCGAGGAGGTAAAAATCATTCATCTGCTTTGTCTGGTGAAAAGTGTCTCTGTTCATCTTTCCTTTTAAATGCATAATCTGTATATTCGATCAAGCTGTTTGTTTAAAATGACAAGTAATAATATATTATGACAGGATTTTTAGAACCCTGTCTGTCAAAACCTCTGCTACAGCCTACAGCTTGGCCATATGCTACGACTGGAATGCTACGCCATGACCCCTTAACCCACAATTGTAAGTCCCTCCTAATGGTAGAGTCATTGTTAGTGGTAGCTCTGTCTGTAGCTCAGTCATATACATGAACAAAACAAGTTTTACAAGAATGAGATAAGTATTGGCTATGCTGAAGTACAAATACTTTAGCAAAATAATGGACCACTCAGGAGCTGAATGATGAAATGCGACCATGTAATCATCAATGATCAGTTTCACTGACGGAGCTGCTGAGCTTAGTCCTCATAGACAGTGATGGCAGCCATGAGAAAGAAGTCGAGCTTTGTTTTGTTTTGTTGCTTTCTCCCACTGTGTCTGACCCCTTTACTTATCACTAACTTGTATTCTATGAAATCACCTCCTACGCACGTTTCAGCTTCTTGTTTGCTCCTTCACTCTTTCCTTAATTTCCTTTCTCTATTTTTTCCTAACTCTACCTCCTCTTCCTCTCTTACAGTTAGTTCTTTCTTTTCTGATATTCTTTCTTCACCCTGGCTTCTATTCATTATTAACGTCCTCACTTGCCTCCTCTTTTCATTCTGTGTGTAACATTCTGAGTGTAACTTTACTTCTTTAACATCCAGCCCACCGGCTACAGCACCCTGCGCCTTGATTATCAGGGAAACTGTAACCCTGCTCAACAGGTTGTATAGGTGGAGGGATGCACTTGCTGTCAAGGTTGACACCACTGTGGTAAAATCACCTGGAGACATCCAGTCATTTGTAATCATTAAAACTGCCATGTATGTTATTTATAATGTGCCCTCACATTCTGGAACAAATTATCTACCATGTTATGCTGATAATATTTCACTTAAGCTAATTCAACTTATAAAATTTAAATTACTAAATGGATGATTTTGCTATGCAGTGTTTCTTCTTCCTTTAAATTAGCAATTTCTATCATCTCATTGTCATCGAAAAGAGTCAGTATTGAAAATCCTTAGGAGAAAAAAAAAAACAATTACTGAATCAAAAAGTATGCCAAATATAATACAATACAAAAATATTAAATGAATAATAATAATGTTTAATAATAAAGTGTAAAAAATAAAATCAAGCTTTATACTTTTCCCTTAAAGCTATAATTCTTACAATTCAGGAAAAGTCAAATCCTTGTTTGTAATGCCATTTCACATTTTTTCTGCAGTAGCTATTCATTGTACTTACGTAATCATCTCTCTATGTGGGTTTTTTTTTTAGTGAGTATTACATGTTGGATTCAAATTGCCTTCACAAGCTCAAGAGATTCTCAGGAAAAGGGGAATGAATTTAATCCACCGTTACTGTTTATAATATTATTGCTTATTGATATCAGCCTCACTGTCTAATGTTCACTCTTCAGCAGCCTGCCAAAAACTGCAGTTCCTTGAGTGGCCACTTGAGGCTTGCTCCAAAAGCAAGTCAATCCCATAGAGCCCCCATGTTAAAATACCCAACTTTACATCAGAAATAAATATGTTTACAGCCTGGTACAAGATAAACAGTTTTGTTCTCTATTGTAAAGGGGTGAATTTTTATATACTTTACCCATTTCAATTATTTTAAGACTTAAAGTTGTCTGCTTGCGTCCCAGATCACTTTGAAACCACTCCTAACGGTTCTAAAAAAAAAAACAGGTTTGCCCTCTTTGATAATTATTGTCCGATCTCTAAACTGCCTTTTATTTCAAAGATTCTTAAAAACAAATTTTTCTAAGCAGCTCCGTGCTGCTATAGAAAACAATAGCATTTGTGAAATGTTCCAATCTGGGTTTTGTCAGTTTCACAGCACTGAGACAGCCACTCTCAGAGTCACTAATGACCTTTTAATGAATGCTGACACAGGCATGTGCTCAGTAATGGCACTGCTGGACTTAAGTGGTGTCTGTGACTGTTTTATTTATCTTTTACTGAATCATTTAATGTGTTTAACTCCTTAGTTTTTCATTTTTTTCTGCTTTTGGTCTCTTTGGACACATTTAATCATTTATTTTTTCCCCCGTGTAACATTTATGAGAACATATGAGAATTACTTAGCTGTGTCCATGTGCTGCCATGTGTGGACAGGAGGAGGGTGTTTTTTATTTGTATTTATCAACTGATTGGATATTAATATTATTTGTGTATTCAGTTATATTTTTGACTTATAAGCACCAAGCTGTGTTTGTTGACTGATTGGCCTATTGTCAGTTGTGGGCCTCATAAAAATTATCATATTAAAATCAAACTAGCTCTCACAAGAATAAAAATTTAAGAGCGCAGGCTCAGATTACTGCATGGCATATGCACTTCGTCTGAAACCCCATTAAGCCCTAATGAATAAGTGATGAATACAACACAAACTCATATCGTACCCACTGATTGAGCCAGCTGAGATGTTTTACACTCTGACTTCTGCTTCACCCTCTTATTCTTCACTTCCTGCCAACCTCTCACCACACCCCCCTTGCCTCACCCACTCTCCCTGTATCCTTTTCTTCCCTGTTGCCCTTTCTCCTCTATCCATTCTCCAGCATCGATCTTCCTCCTGTCGTGCTTTCTTCATCACACGTTATTGTATACAGACCAAATCGCCTCCCTCTGCACCATGATCTGCTTCACCTTAATCTTCATGAAGGAAAGAGGAGGGGATGAAGAGGATGAGGTCGGGGAGGCACTGATGGCTTGGGGGTGGAAGAAGACAATAGAGTGGAGATGAAAGAGGAGAAGATAAGAGTAAAAGAGAGGCGGGGGGAGAGGAGATGGGGAGGAGGAGTCAGATGAGAAGCGGCTAAAAAAGCTTGTGGGGGGGTTACTCACCTGCACGAAACAATCTTCTGAACCGATTTTGAAAAAAGATTTAACACAACGTTAGTCTGAAGGAAACTGTGTGCGTCTGTGGAGTTGTCAATGAATGTGGTGGCTCGCTCAGTGGAAGCTTGAAAAAATAAGGCTAATGAGAGCGGCTCATTAAACATAGCATTTATACTGGACAGACAGGACAGGAGATTTAATGAATTCTCCCTCTTGTCTTTTTGTTGCCTGCTTCAGCTCTCACCCCACCCCCAAAACACACGCACACAGTACTCTTGGGAGGGGCCATTATTTATCTCCACCTGCTGGAGAGCCAATTAAAATTGTTTTCTGGAACCACTTCTGACTCTGATAGTGCCATAAAAGCTTTTGCAAAAATAAAAAAATAAAAATAGTTGAAACAACACTGTATTTGGAGCATTTCAACACATTTGTTCCATCCCTGAGGATTACATATTTGTTCTCTAACGCCATCTAAATTATGCCATTCAGAGGCCTCATCTGGGAATATGAGTAAGATGCTGCTGTACTTAAGAAGCAGACAGGCAGGGGGGCTTTCTCACAATCCATCTTGACCAAACAGACTCGCTGTCGTCCAAAGGTTTTCCCTTAAACTTTTCTTCACTGCTCATCATTTTTAAATGGCAGTCATCTTTGATCTCACAAAATTAGGACTCCCTCGTGGAAATGAGTGTAGCCACAGGAACAGCAGTACGGTATGAAACTGTCATGGATGCCAAACAGACTTTGACCTTCACTCTACATGCCTTCATCACCTCCTGCTTGGACTACTGCAATGGTGTCCTGTACGGCGCACCCAGTAAATTCCTGGACAGGCTACTATGTGTGCAGAACTAGGGTGCCAGGGTTCTCAATCACCCCAGTCCTCACTCACCTTAGCTGGCTCCTGGTCAAATTCCGCATCATCTACAAAATCCTCCTCCTCACCTCTAAATACCTCCATGGCATTGCCCTCCTGTACCTACTGGAACTTCTCCATCCCTACACCCCCTCCTGGAATTTGCGGTCCACCGATAAGGGCTTGCTCCGTCCCCCGCAACAGACTGTGGACTTTTGGGGACAGAGCCTTCAGCCTCCTCTCTCTGGAACTCCCTCCCCACTGAGATCCACAACGCTCCCACAAAAATCTGCTAAAAACCTACCTTTACAAGGCATACCATCTATAATGACTTCCTTTTTTTGTTCTGTTTGGTGTTTTTGTGTGGTTATGTGTAAAGTATGAAGCTTCCTTAGGTCCCTTGAAAGGCACTATAAAAATACAAGTTATTATTATTATTGTTATTGAACAAAGCCCACGGTCCGCATGTGATGCTGGATGATGTCATGATCTGCTCTGGCAAAAGTCTCTTGTCTTACTGTAACGAACTGACTGACATCAACTCAACCTGTCTCCATGACAACATGACAATTGTCACCAAAGTATCCTGCCTCCAAGGAAACTGTCACCATAGTAACCTGGATGCAGTGGGATGCAGCTGGCACCTTGTTTGTTTTACTTTATAAATAAGCTGCAGAAGCTAATAAAGGCAACAAGGTTTTTTTCTTTTTTTGCAATTTTCACTTTCGTTAACTTACTTTAAGGTGGAGTAATATAATTATACATTGTCTCATTTTTGTTCTGTTCAAACTTCAAGTACTCAAACTCAAATTTAAAGTGACTCATACCTGTAAACTATACACACTTGGATTTTTCTGTGTATATAGGCTAGATTAGTATGTATGTTCTTTATGAGCTACTGCATGTCATTTCTACAGCTTATAGATATGGCACCTAACCTAAAAATATTTCTAAACATGGTGCTTTGATGACTTAAGCGAGCTGGACATTCAAACAATCACAGTGGAAAGAATGACTCTCTGGGAAATGATATTGTTGTCTGGACGGAGCATATATATATATACATACATATATATATACACACACATATATACACACACACATACATATATATATATATATAAACACACACACACACACACATATATATATATATATATATATACACACACTCACACACATTCAGATATATATATCAAAGTTATTAACATCGTTTTCCACTGTTGTTTGTTTGACAATAGTTTAGATTTTAGGTGTATAATCACTTTCGCCCCCAATTTTTCACAATTTTGCAGTGTTGTAAGTCATTTAAAATTGTTATGCAATAAATAGCAAGAGCAGACATCAAGCAGATCATACAGTTTATCCATCTCTTAAATTGTTCCTGTAATCTTACCATCAAGAGATAATTATGTCTTTGAAATAATTCTGCTGCTTCCTTTGTGTATTAGCAGGATAATTACAAATTAATACTCAGGCTGATCAGATGTGAGGTCAGAGGTGATTTGAGTTTATTAATCACCACTAATTACTTGATCAGCTCATTTGCAGAATCTCATGAGCCTCTAAAGACAGGCAGCAACGACTGCTAATTGATACCTTGACAGTCAAAATAATGAATACTGCATGACGTGAAAGGAAATATCACATTTGCATGAATTATTAGTGTGTTGGTTGTGCCTCTGGGAGCATGAGAGGAAGGATGATGAGCGATGGTGACACAGACACAGAGTATTAGTATATCTCCGGTTTCTAGCAGCTTGCCCAGCTGCATCAATTACAGCTGTGGATATCAAACTTCTGTTAAAGGGAAACACATTCAGACTAATTATATTCTTGAGAGAAAAATAATGGCCTTGAAGACTTTGACTATGCAGGTATTGCACTGGCTATTGTAATGTGTTTTATTCCAGGTGCGGTATGTAATTTTATTTATCCTGTCTTGCACTGCAAGGATTTGGCAAGGTTTCCATACCACAGCAGTGCCAATACTGCTGGGGTATAAATTTCAGCTGAATAATCTGGAGACCAATTTTTGTTCTTGCAGCAACCAAGAGCACCCCCCACTTCTGTACAGTAACAGCTGAGTACAAAGTCTGTCTACCTATTCCACTCAGTCTCTCTCTCTCTTTCTCTTTCTGTCTATATCAATTGAGGTAGATGGAGAGCTAATCAATTCTCACTTGGCTCTAAAAGGCCAGGGCTCAGGCTACAGCCCTCTGCTCAAGCTAATATCACGCTCTGTCTTTTAGCTCCACCCACGCCGCCTCCTCACATCTGCCTCAATTTGGAGATTTTCCCCAGGTTTTACATGGGTGTTGTCTTGAAACTTCTTTTATAGTAAAAACAACCCATTGAAGGCATTGATTCCACTTTTTTTCTAAAAAAAAATCTACAATAAATAAATAAATCTACAATATGGGATTATTTATCTTTTTTGAAAATGACAGAATGGGGGAGAGGGAAATACATTAGACGGGAGGGGATGGAGGGCGAGGAAATGAATTATGACACCAGCAGCACAGAAAGGAGGCAGTGATTGGTGAAGCTGGGGCACCTTTTTTTAAGGGTAACGTTAAATTGACACATATGCAGCTATTACTGGAAGCCCAGGGACTTAGGCTCTTATCCCTACTTGGATTAGCACTCAGACAGTCCATTAGACCTTTGCTGATAAGCTCCAGCATCTGAAGAGGCACTCTATGGCTAACTATGAAACATTAAAAGTGTTGATCAAATGATATAATGAGTGATTTTAAGTAAGAGGTTAAAATGTGGTAGTTAATCTGCACCATATGACTTGTGTAGTTTTTCATAACAGGTTAAAGAATGATACCAGTACATCTTATCATCACTACTAGTACATGTGTTTAGCATTATAAGTTTATCTACAAAGTTGCAGAGTACATTTTGCAGCTCAGGAAACAATCAACCCTTAACCCTTAATTCTGCACAACAAAAATAAATACAAATTAGTTTGGATACTGTTGAAGCCTGACATCTTTTAATAACTGAATGAGATCATTTGTCTGACTGTCAGACATAATCACTTTTACACATGCCTAAGTGGCATAACCAACCATATGTGTTCTAAAACGGCTGCTGGAGGCTGGAAGACAATCTTAGTTACCCCAGACAGCTGGTGGTCTATATGGCTATATGATATAAGCTTCCATAAGTTACCAAAGTAAGAAATTCTCAAATTTAACAGATACTGGTTTCAACCATGGTGCCCCCCCCCCAAAAAAAAAGTCTTAATGGCTTTGATTTACATGCTTTTCTGTAATATATTCAAAGCCATTAAAATGGGTGAGTAGTCATGTGTTTTTTTTGTTTTTTCAGCCAACATGGGAAAGTATATATAGCTCAAATAGTTTCTCTCCCAAAATCAATTCCAATACCTCAACTCAGGGTATCTTCTTTTTAACATCTGTTTTCCTCACTGTGTGGAACCCATAGGGATTATTTTATGTATAGTAGCATGAGGCCAGGGATTGCTGTGGCACTTAAAGCTGAGTCAGCTCACCAAGATTTTACCAATGTTAACTGAATGTAAATTTTATGCTGCCATTTACAAAGTAACTGTCAGTGTGGGTTAGTTACGTAATGGTGATAATGGGTTATTGCAATGCAACAGAAAATAAAATCAATGAAAAAAATGTTTGTTATGACTGATCTCTGTCTCTCCCTGCAGTAAAATCTACTGTAGCCGTGAAATATGAAACACACACACACACAACCTCCATCAATATTAGACTCGTCAGCAGTGTCTTTGCCTCACTTTGGCTATTTGATTCTATGAGCTGGTCCACTCCCTACACAGCAATAGTGCTGTTTAGGGAGTGGACCTTCAACAGTGCCTGCAACAGACAATACAATGACATCACAGCCCCAGAGAAAGGAAAGAGAGTGTATGTATGTGTGTGTGTTACAGGGAAAAAGACAGTATGAATGAGAGTCAGACAAAGAGAGTGCACAACAGATACAGCAAATGAACAAGAGGGACACTCGACTGATTGATTAAACAATGGCTGCTCATTAGAGAGATACTAGCCAGAGGTTGTGTGTGAGGGAGGGCAAGTGTGTGTGTTTGAGTGCTGCTGAATGGCCCGCAGCTGAAAGAAAGATTAAGACAGAGCTGGTGGATAGAGATATAGAGACACACAGAGCCGAGTGAGTACTACACAGACACACACACAGACACACACACACACTGAAGCAGAACTTTAACATGAACATGGATATGGGAGTGTGGCTGTAGACCAGCTGCTATATATAGCACATGGAAAAACTGGGATAACACATTACTGTTCTGCAGTTGACTGCCATACAAGCATGCACACACACACACACACACACACACACACACACACTAGTATGGACAGGTTGTGAGGACACTAAAGCTACAACAGAGCAACATTATCATCAGGTCTTGACATTAGCACCTGCCAAACACATAGAAGTGACAGAGTAACACAGTCACACTTAGTAGCCACTTTGGCAGGTGGCATTCATAGGGCTGGCCCCTAAAAGTTATGATTTGTGTCACCAGTCGCGAAGACCCCAAGTCGACTCATATTTTATCTCTGACTTTGTGGAAATCTGATGTTTGCACATCCCAGATGGTGAGACCCATTCGTTGCTGGTTGAACGTCAACTGTGGGTTATGTGAATATATTGAACACTGAATGACAACATTATTGAAACACAATAAAACATCAGTCTTACAGGTAAAGCATGAGACTCATGTAGGGTAATAGGGTGATGAATGGCTAAGACACATGCCTTTGGTGTGAGAGACCTGGGTTCAATCCCCCACTGTGACCCATCCACCAATGTGTCCCTGAGCAAGACACTTAGCCCCTAGTTGCTCCAGAGGTGTGCGACCTCTGACATGTATAGCAATTGTAAGTCGCTTTGGATAAAAGCGTCAGCTAAATGTAATCTTCATATTGAGCAGTCAAATCCCGGGATTTGAATGCGGTATATGCTTCATGCGATATTTTGATTTGATTACTTAAAATTGAATTATGAATTCTAAAGTAGTGTATTGCGCACTTTTAATATAAATGTACTGCATTACCTTTTGTGTAGCTTGTTAAAACAAGGTCCATAAGACATTATAACAGTTGTTATAATCACTTACAAACATGCATTAGGCGCTATAGCAAAATTCATTACGTATATAAAATGGAATAATAGCTTATAGTAATGTTTAAAGTTATATAGCATGTCTTTGTTTGCTTTAAGTAAAGTGTTAAAATATCTATCCCTGTATAATATATTACAGGTGGACATAATACCATATGAACTAATTATAAGACCTTATAACATGTAATTGTTTGCTTTAAGTAAAGTGACACACATTATATAGTATGTCAATATAGTATAGTTAAGAAATATAATGTAGCACCCTGCTAGTTTGGTTTATATAATGTTTATTTCAGTAACAAATGTACAGGGTAAATTGAGACATGGACTGGTTAAATTTACCTTTGCTGTGTAATAGTTTTAACATGTGCATTAATATGGAGTAATTTCTAAGTTGGTAAGATGTTGAAATGTCTAATTTTCTATGTAGCTCTTGAATCTCTCAAGTCCATATAATTGGATGTTTATTCGATAGTCAGGTGTCAGTCTGTTATTAGCTAATCAGTGATTACTTAGAGATATTGTTGGTAACCTATCGGGTCCTAAGAGGGGGGTTGAGCGGAAGAGAAAATAAAACAAACGAGGCTGTTTCTCAATCTGCGTTCTTGTCTGTTCTTGTGCTCTTGTGTTCTTGTGAAACATCATCAGTCGCAGCCAAAGTACTGTTCCAATTCAAAAGTCCGCATCTAGCCAAGCACAGTCAAATACCCGGATGTGTTCTCGCTCCGCCCGTTTTACTGAGCCTGCATTGGTGGTGACTTCGGATCGCCAGATAACCCAGAATGCATTTCGCCGCCAAAAAGCGGAAATGTCGGATGAGAAAAGAACTGTAACTTATAATACTGCTGTTCTTGTGTCACATATAGTAGTTTTAAGAGTTTTTAATGCGGGAATATAGTTGTTTAAAATAAAAATATGTGGTTGATTTCTCAAGACAGAGCTGATTTAAAAAATTGCTAAGATGTTTTTGGAGATGTGAGGTCCCGCCCGCTAACGGGTCCGGCTGCTGTTCCAATTGCTGAATGACGGACTGCATGCTCCCGTTCCTGAGAGTTTGTACTCCCGAGCCGAACTTGCCAAGTCCGAGCTTTAAAGTACAGAAGTCCGAACTTGGCGAACTCGGTATTGACAAACAGCCTGAGTGACGGTCTGAGAGCGAGAGAGAGGTGAACGACACAGCGATTTTGAGGCTAGTATTTAGTTGTGTTAAATGTTTAAATTACGTTGCAGTTAAGAGTTAGAAACCGGGTAGATTTGGTGTTAGTGGTACCGGACACAGGAACAACGTGTGTATTTGGACTGTTTACGCCGCAAGTCTGAAGTTGAAGAACACATGTTGAACTGCTAGCACTGCAGCTAGCGGAGTGAAGAGAAGACACGTGCTGAGGAGAATGTCTCGGGTTACGTATGTAACCCTTGTTCCCCGAGAAGGGGAACGAGACACTACGTCGGTGACGACACTATGGGAACGCCCCTGGGCGTGGTAGGGCTGAACTATGAATGAAACTACTCCAATCCTATTGGTGTTACTAGAACGGTAGTGTGTGACGGCGTAACCGGAGGGGGTATATAAGCTCGCCGGCACATAAGACACATTAGCCCTTTCTATGAAGCAAGGCGCTCCAGGCGGGGTGAGGTGTGGTGGACCGACGCAGTGTCTCGTTCCCCTTCGAGGGGAACAAGGGTTACATACGTAACCCGAGACGTTCCCCTTCGAGGGAACTCGAACTGCGTCGGTGACGACACTATGGGAACGAGATACCCACTTAGGCCGCACCGAAACCCTGCCTGCCCCCAGCGTGCAGAACCTGACGGCACGACTAGGAGGAGAGCGCACGGGTGCCGGGTGCACAAGGCAGGTCCAGACTGTAAAACCGGATAAAAGTGTGAGGGGTGGCCCAGCCAGCCGCATCACACAAATCCTGGAGTGACGCCCCTGGGAGGAGGGCCCTAGAAGCCGCCATGCCTCGAGTAGAGTGCGCCCTTACGGCCATAGGTGAAGGCAAACTGCGCCTGGGACAGCAGGTCTCTCCTCACAGGGACCTGCCAGGGCGGGCCCTCGAGGAGCGATATTAAATCCGAGAACCACACTCCAAAACGGGGCTACTAGTAGTAGGCTGACGCCGTCCTGGCGGACTCGCTCCAGAACCCCCGGGAGCAGAGCGACTGGGGGAAACGCATACAGACGCGGCCTCAGCCACGTCTGTACCATGGCATCCAGCCCTAGCGGGGCTGGGGGTGATAGGGAGAACCACAGGGGACAGTGTGCCGTGTCTCGGGACGCAAACAAGTCCACGTCTATGGGGTCGAACTCTTCGCATAATAACTCCACCACCTCGGGGGGGAGTCTCCATTCCCCGGGCCTCAACCCCTGTCTCGACAGCAGGTCTGCTCCTTGATTCTGGGTCCCAGGGATGTACATCGCTCTGAGGGACAGCAGTCTCTCCTGGGACCACAGGAGGATCCGATGTGCCAGTTTGCATAATGGGCGCGAGCGCAGAGACCCCTGGTGATTCAAACAGGTCACCACCGCTGCATTGTCGGTCCTGACAAGGACGTGGCGACTGCGGAGAGCGGGCAGAAAACTCCTCAGAGCTCTGAAAACCGCCAACATTTCCAGGCAATTTATGTGCCAAGAGAAATGATGCTCCTCCCAGGAGCCTCTCGCAAAGCGGTCGTCCATGACCGCGCCCCATCCCGTGAGTGAGGCGTCTGTTGAAATAATTGTTCGGCGACAGATTGCTCCCAACACAGGACCTTGGGACAGAAACCAAGGCTTCCTCCATACGGATAGGGAATGAAGGCATCCGCTCGTAACCCGTATCAGACGGAGCGGATTTCCCCTCGGGGAGAATCCCTTGGATTTTAGCCACCACTGCAGGGCTCTCATGTGCAGTAGTCCGGAAGGTATTATACTGGACGCTGCTGCCAGAACACCCAACACCCTCTGAAAGTGTTTCACAGTGATGGCGCGGCCTAACTGCACTTTGGTCACTTAGGAAAAAATGGACTCGATGCGTGCGGGAGACAGGTGGGCCCGCATCGTCCCGCATCATCGCCGGTGAACCACGGTTTGTGAGCCCAGTCGTGTCCCGGGTGCTGCCGCCCCTCGGGGCGGACAGATCAGCGAGGGTCTGCCGGCGGCTAGCACGTCCCGAGCGCTGAAGCGGTGTGAGCAACAACGCCTGTTGCTGGAGCCACCATGAGAGAGGGGACCTCGATCGGCCTCTCTCAGGGGTAGGGAGGGGGAGGAGGCGGGGGGTGGTGGTGGGTCCCCCTTCTCGAGGTCTCAGGTCCTCTTCCCCCGGGCCCGCCGAGACTGAATGACGGTCCTCAGATCCGTCTTCCCGGGGGGCTGTGGGCGAGAGCGCCATCTTGCGTCCCAGGTTGGTTGAGGGGGATCCCGCGAAGCGATGCTCTGCTTCTGGCTGTGGCGGTAGGTGCTGGATGAAGGCTGCGTCCGCCTTTCCTGAGCCGTCGCGGTCCTGGAGTCTGACCGGCGGGGGAGATATCGCTCAAATGCCTCTCCCTGAGTTTTGGCGTGCTGGAACCTGTTGACGACAGCATCCACTGCTTCGCCAAACAGGTCAGAAGGCGAGAGGGGCGCATCCAGGAGAAAAGCCCTCTCCTTCCCCTGGATGCCTGATAGGTTGAGCCACAGATGGTGCTCCGTAGCCACCAAAGCCGCCATGGATCGGCCGATGGAATGGGCCGTTTCCTTGGTCACACGGAGAGCCAAGTCCGTCGCTCTACGGAGCTCCGTTAGGTCCTCCTCAGAGGGACCTCCCCCTACGTCACAGTCCCGAAGAAGATCGGCCTGGTATGCCTGCAAGACAGCCATCGTATGTAGGCTGGCACCAGCTCGACCCGCTGCCATGTAGGCCTTGCCCACCAAATCGGACGTCATCCGACACGTCTTGGTGGGGAGCGCCGGTGTCCGGAGGGATGAGGCGAGGTTGGGAGAGAGGTAGCTAGCCAGTGCCTCCTCCACTCGTGGCATCGCTCCGTAGCCGTGCTGTCTGATTCCTGTCACGTTGCCGTAGTCCAGCCGGGGGGACGTAGACAGCCGCGCAGAGAAGGGTTTATTCCATGATCTACACAACTCGTTGTGCAGATCCGGAAAAAATGGTAGGGGCCGACGCGGGGGTGGCGCTCGGTGTTGCAGAAACCGCTCATCTAGTTTGCTGCCTGCCGATGGCT
>NC_060171.1:29297726-29363153 GCF_021292245.1 Micropterus dolomieu | reverse complement strand
CTGCGTCGGTGACGACACTATGGGAACGCCCCTGGGCGTGGCAGGGCTGAACTATGAATGAAACTACTCTAATCCTATTGGTGTTACTAGAACGGTAGTGTGTGACGGCGTAACCGGAGGGGGTATATAAGCACGCCGGCACATAGGACACATTAGCCCTTTCTATGAAGCAAGGCACTCCAGGCGGGGTGAGGTGTGGTGGACCGACGCAGTGTCTCGTTCCCCTTCTCGGGGAACAAGGGTTACATACGTAACCCGAGACGTTCCCCTTCGAGGGAACTCAAACTGCGTCGGTGACGACACTATGGGAACGAGATACCCACTTAGGCCGCACCGAAACCCCGCCTGCCCCCAGCGTGCAGAACCTGACGGCACGACTAGGAGGAGAGCGCACGGGTGCCGGGTGCAGAAGGCAGGTCCAGACTGTAAAACCGGATAAAAGTGTGAGGGGTGCCCAGCCAGCCGCATCACACAAATCCTGGAGTGACGCCCCTGCGAGGAGGGCCCTAGAAGCCGCCATGCCTCGAGTAGAGTGCGCCCTTACGGCCATAGGTGAAGGCAAACTGCGCACCTGATGTGCCGTCTCTCGGGACGCAAACAAGTCCACGTCTATGGGGCCAAACTCTTCGCATAATAACTCCACCACCTCAGGGTGGAGTCTCCATTCCCCGGGCCTCAACGCCTGTCTCGACAGCAGGTCTGCTCCTTGATTCCACAGGAGGATCCGATGTGCCAGTTTGCATAATGGACGCGAGCGCAGACCCCCCTGGTGATTCAAATAGGCCACCACCGCCGTATTCCTACGACTGCGGACAGCGGGCAGAAAACTCCTCAGAGCTCTGAAAACTGCCAACATTTCCAGGCAATTTATGTGCCAAGAGAAATGATGCTCCTCCCAGGAGCCTCACACCACCATCGCTGTCCTGGAGTCTGACCGGCGGGGGAGATATCGCTCAAATGCCTCTCCCTGAGATTTGGCGTGCTGGAACCTGTTGACGACAGCATCCACTGCTTCGCCAAACAGGCCAGAAGGCGAGAGGGGCGCATCCAGGAGAAAAGCCTTCTCCTTCCCCTGGATGCCTGATAGGTTGAGCCACAGATGGCGCTCCGTAACCACCAAAGCCGCCATGGATCGGCCGATGGAACGGGCCGTTTCCTTGGTCACACGGAGAGCCAAGTCCGTCGCTCTACGGAGCTCCGTCAGGTCCTCCTCAGAGGGACCTCCCCCTACGTCACAGTCCCGAAGAAGATCGGCCTGGTATGCCTGCAAGACAGCCATCGTATGTAGGCTGGCACCAGCTCGACCCGCTGCCATGTAGGCCTTGCCCACCAAATCGGACGTCATCCGACACGGCTTGTTGGGGAGCGGCGGCGTCCGGAGGGATGAAGCGAGGTTGGGAGAGAGGTAGTTAGCCAGTGTCTCCTCCACTCGTGGCGTCGCTCCGTAGCCGTGCTGTCTGATTCCCGTCACGTTGCCGTAGTCCAGCCGGGGGGACGTAGACAGCCGCGCAGAGAAGGGTTTATTCCATGATCTACACAACTCGTTGTGCAGATCCGGAAAAAATGGTAGGGGCCGACACCGGGGTGGTGCTCGGTGTTGCAGAAACCGCTCATCTAGTTTGCTGCCTGCCGATGGCTGCTGCACCGCCTGTGGCCAATCAATGTGCAGCTTGGCCACGGCCCGCGTCACCACTTCCAACAACTCCTCGTATCCTGGTGAGGGCTGATGACGTTCCGTTTCCTCTATGCTAAGCACATCTAGCTCCTCAGAGCCAGATCGTGTCAGCCTTTCCGGACTCGCCCCTCGAGTGGGAGAAACCGTGAAACAGGCTCCCAATCGGGGACGAGGGGAGGAGGATTCCGCGGACGAGGACCGGAAAAAGGCCTCAGCCGTTCCAGCACCCTCGGCGATCTCGCGTTGTGATCCCCAGGATCGGAGCCGCCGCGACGCCTCAGCGACCACGGGGCCTGTGCCAGGGGCGTTCCCATAGTGTCGTCACCGACGCAGTTCGAGTTCCCTCGAAGGGGAACTGTTGTTCAATTGTGGGAGACGGCTACACTTCATTGGACGAGCCGCGGTGCTGACTGACCGCCACATTACATCAGAGGAGAAAATTCTGCACACTAGGAGTCTATAAGGGGTTCGGAGCGGGACACAGGGTTTGAGAGAGAGAAGTCCCAACTTTCGGAGTTTCCTAAGGAAACGTGAGTGACATTACAGACATCATTTGCAAGGTTTAAATGAGCTCCGACAGCGCGCCAACATATATGGTACCAAGTCACCAAGAGCCATTTTTTTTCAAAGGTGATGTAATAAAGGTGAACTAATATTGCGATCAATCACTGTGGTTTGATTAATGTTCATTCATGTTAAGGATAATGTGTTTAAGGTGTTGAAATAGTTGTTGAAGAGTGCATGGGAGTTCCAGCTCACAGTAACAGTAACAATATCGCTATAAAATAAGCTAGCTCGGCCTCTTTGCAAACTAGTTGCCTGAAGTGCATGTTGTTAAAATAGACATATTCCCACTTAGAAATTTTGCGTTGCTCTCACCAATTCACCTCCCATGCAAAGGTAATCGAATGTGAAGATGCATGATATGGCAACCCTGAGACAAAATTAGAGTTGAGTGAGGTGGGCTACAATAATAAATAATGCCAAACCCTGATTATCATTCATTTGAGGTTGTACTACTGACTAAATAATCAATCATCTTTTTTCGTCCCTGTGGGGAAATTGGTTTCACAGGGCATTTTCTCACAACATCACAGAGTCACTAACGGAGATTCTGACGCACATACCTTGCACCTTGCTACAAATCAGGCCGGATCAGCTGACCATCCTGCTTGTTTCATATGCATTACCTGTTTAAAAACCTAATGGCTCGTGGTACGGATTAAAATTTGATCACATAATAAATGAAAGTCTGATATTCACTCACTCCGTTTTTGGTCTCTCCCAACTCCTAGGAGAAATATCTGGCTTTTGGGCTGTTAATTGCTTCACTACTTAACCAGCTAGTTGCTAACTTATGTTAATCTTAAATTTTTTAAAGTCTTACTCTTTAGCAATAAAACACATTCTTGCTCAATTCTATGCAGTCAGGGTTTCTGCCTCTACAGCCTCACTTGGTCCGTTTATGGTGGCTAATGTAGGCCGATTTTAGCAAGATTCCGATAGATATTGATATGTAACCACTAACCACTACTGAGTCAGTTCCCTGATTTTATGACTCTTCTTTACTTTACCTTTGCCTTATAGTTGTCACTTGTTGCCACAGTAATTGTTACTTTGACATGTTTTAAAGTCCAATGTAAGCTCTCATTTCCCCCTTGACTTACTGTTGCACAACATAATGTGATAGCATGGCACTGAAGTAAAAACTCCACTATATGGTGGGTTTTATGTTCTCATCACTAAACAGGAAAAGTTGCCAAATATCCAATTTTCCCAAAAAATATGTTGAAGTGATTCCATTCCCCATTATAATCCAAGAATGACCCAGATGTAACATCAAATAAACACGCAAGTCTTCAGAAAATGTATCAACTGAATTTTGAAAGGCAGTGGGAGTGAACATCAGTTTAACAGCAGAAGAAAAGCTGTCGCAACCATCATTTCACTCTCTTACTCTCACAGACAACTTAACACACACGCACGCACACACTTACTTTTTTGGTGAAGTCCATGGCTTTGAGGATGGAAAGGTTGAGCGTTTCCAACGAGGCCAGAACTCCCTCATAGTCCCCCATGTGCTTGGCAAAGTAGTCTGTACACACACGTACGGGTAAATTGACACATTAAAAAACTTTTAGAGCCACAAAATAATTTGCTGTGGTTAACCTGAAAGTAGCCGAATTAATATAATATATTTTAAAGAAAAATAATTGCATTTCAACTGAGAAGTACTTTTTAATAATAGATAAGAGAGAGAATGAGAGCAGCGGCAGGGAGGTGTGTATGTGTGTGTGGGCAGTCTACTTACCGCAGAGTTCCTTAGTGTCAACATTACTATCACAGCATAGTAGAGGAGCAGCAGAGGGAGATAAAGGGAGGAAAGGAAGGTAGGAAAGTAGGAAGGAAGGAAGGAAAAGAATGGAGAAGAGCAGGGTCAGAAACAGAGGATAGACTTTTAGCATGCAGTCTTTCTCTCTCTCTCTCTCTCTCTCTCACACACACACACACACACACACAGTTGGCGTTTGGCATGCAGGGAGCGATCTAACAAGACTTTCTGACAGGAGTCTGAATCAATCCACTGCCATCATTCATGCTCAGTTCACTGTGTGGGGACTCATTTGGCAGTGAATTCTACACTGGCATAAAGAAGACTTTCCCTGGTTGACTGACCTGGAGAGAAAGAGGAGAACAAAGGAGGAGAAGCAAGGATGGAGAGAAAGAAATAGAAGAAGTGAGGGAATGAAGGAAGGAAGAGGAACCAGCTCAAATGAGGGATGTGAGATGTAAGTGATGATGGGAGAACTGGGGACAGAGGAAGAGACAGGCAGAAAGTGTCCATCTGTGCATCTGTTCATCTTAATTATAAATTACTGTTCAGCACATGCCACACATTAAAGGGACTGTTAAAAAAACACAGTAACTGAGGTTTAAAAATCACCTCTTCATTGCTATTTGAATATTGAAAATATTAGCTAAAGACCACGCACTATATGCTCTGTTTTCACTAAATGATCCGTGTTAGACAGCCTGGTTTGATAATGGCCCATTTTATTTTATTAAGCAGCAGTTTCATTTAAATGCATGGGCTCTTCCAGGATTACACCTGATCCGTCACTCTGGCCTTTAAGAATCTCCAGCAAAAGTCTAGTTTTACACAACATTAAATGTATTTTCATGTTCACTAATGGCAAATGTAGTTTAAACTGCATTTAGGGATGTTTGTCAAGGTTCCAACATTTTGTTGGTAAAATAAAAGTCGAATGTTTACGATCCAGATGCTACATTTTCACAGAGGACAGAAACCAGTAATTATGTTGTTCTCGTTGACATTGGGGTAGTTAAGATTAATTAGGTAGATATTATGATTTATCATTAGTCTTGGGATTCCACCTTAAAGGAAAATGTGATAGGAATCAGCATATGTTCTCATATTAACAAACTTAACATATTCGTATTAAACACGGTGAAGTGGCTTAACCAATTTAAAGTGCAGACGTAGGGCTTTTACAAAGTATCGTGTCTGTAGACCAAGTGGAAGCAATGACGACATTAAAATAAATTAATATTAAATTGTGTTTATGAATTATTATTGCTTTGTGCATGTTAAAGGGCACTCCACTTATTTTTCACGTGAAAACCTAAGTCTAGAAAAATAACAGGTTGTCTCTGTGAAAGTAGCATGATCATTCATATCATTTATTCATTCTATTAACAATAAAACTCTTCGTCTGAGCAACAGCACGTGTCTATGTTCGTCTTTGGACACACTTGCAGTGAGACGTCCATAGAGAAAAATATCATGTTAGGAAGAAAGCGGAGGGTTTAACAAAAGATGCTATTGAGTTGCATTATGGGAAAAGTAGGATCCAGTGATTTTAGAGCTTGACCCATAGTAAGAACTAGCTGTTTGCTAGTTTACCTATTTTAATCAATTCAACTGTCTAAACAGGCAGCGTAATGGCTTTATAAACTTGTGCTATATGTATGTAAACCCGCAATATATTTTTACACTCAGTGCTGGTCACGTAATACCACCTGTGTTGACCCAGTGTAGAAGTCAGACATCTCATCACAGATTCTGACCATTGTTTTTTAAATTTGTCTCTTATGAGTCCCTCAACTATATGGTGCTCATGATTTAGTGCAATACTAAATACCCCTACAATGATGAAGGGTTTTGAAATAATTGTTGTTTTTATAATAAAGTTTTGTGCAATTTGCAGTAATTTGTTTTCTATTTCCATTTGTACAGTTGCCTCTTTCTGTTTGGACTCCAGGAAGCTCTATAGTTTGCTGAATTGCCAGAATAACTCTTGCAAGACGTGCAGGTATGTTTGTCCATGCATTTGGGTAAAAGACAATTTAGTGCTATAGGTGCTAAATGAAAAACAAAAGAATTAAAAAGAAGAATTAAATAATCATGTGAGGCTGGATATCACCTGAGATTTCATGTTCTGCTCCCTCTCCAGCACCATTTCACTGCGTGAGGGACAAAGGCGTCAGACAGTGACAGATGGAGAGAGGGGGGAGAGACAGAGAGAGGTGATGGGCAGGGTGATAGAGAAGGATGCAGGATGGAAGCAAGACGAGCCTGGCAGAAAACTAAGAAAACAACCTTATAGGGAAAGGAAACCAGAGATTGGAAGAAACAAAAGAGTGACGGGGACACATAGACAAATGAGTCACTGCTCGCTCCGTTCCTCCTCTCCATCCATCAACTTCCTGCTCCAACAGGAAACGCATTTCTTCTTTTACTCGGACCAATCAATAACCTTATCTGCTGTCACATGATAATGCAGAGGCCTGGCATGGGGCTGCCAAGTCTACTTAATTCTAATGAGTAGAAACTTCTCCAACTGCATGCACTGCAGTGAATAAGATTTATAAAGCGCAACCATCTCCAAGAGGCAATGTGGCTGACGTCAGAGACACGGCGATAGTTGCACGGTCCACTTACTGCACTGATTTAAAAAAGAAGAAATCTCCACTAATGGCTGAGCCTGGTGGAGGATTTATACATCAAACCTCCTTCCATTGTACAACCATAAAGGTCAGCTTTTGTTCTGCTTGGTTTCATTTTATTTCAAGGTCCTGCAGGTTTCTGAGGTTGTATAAATGAACAGAGGCAGTCTTTTGATCACTCAAATCCCACTGTGTCAGCAGACTTCTCCTGATTGCAGGCTGGATGAGCTGATTGGCTGATTTTAAAGGGTCAATAAATTGATTTCATGAGAGCCAATCCAAACAAAGTGTACTAGGGAGCAGAATGACTAATGCAAAAATAGATGATCAGATGAAGAGAAGATAGAACAGGTAACATTCACTTTACTCAGTTTTCATTCTTTTTATATTTATTTCTTCCATAGTTTGTTTAATCTCCTCTCCATTAATTATTTTATACCTTCATATTGAAATTGTCTCTTAACATAAAGGGCTCTGGTACAAAAGGGTCTCCATAAAAGTAGCTTTCATAAGTGGATGAGACATTTTCTGGCTGCAGGATAAATTACATACATTTTACTTAAGCGTGCACACACACACACAAAATTGAAAAGTGTGATACTGAGGCTGTGCGGCAGCAGAACACCTGCGTGCATCTCTCCTCTTTTTCATAATTTATAGTGAGATGTGATCAAAAAGTCACGGTGGAGAGAGCACACAAACACGCATAAATGTACAATTACTTTATGCAGATTTATTTCATGCAGCGACACGGTCATCTTGCATGCTGTAGGCAAACACACACCTCACACACACTCATACAGTAGGGGTGTAATAGTGCTGACCTGGTGTTATCAGAGTCGATGGTGTGAAACAGCTTCTCCAGCTCTTCCTCGTTCAGCGTACCATCGGAGAAGAAAGCCTGAAACTCATCCAGAGACAGCTTACCGTCATCTGCAGGAGACACATACACACACAATTAGTTGGCATGTTCCATCAAAGAGCTTGACATTTGTTCACGCCAAAAAACTTTGTTAGACAGTATTAATAGGGGGATCCGTCTGTTTAAGTTACCATGTTAATTACTTCACTTTATGAACCTGTATGGTGCTTTGAGATGGGATCAAATGAGTTTATAGAAACCTGATGATACTGTATTTATCCAAATAATAATATATACATCCTGCTCAGCCTATTTTTACAACCGGTATTTGTTACTCCTTGGTCTTTGGAGATTTAAGGATAAAGCAATTGAAGTCCCCCTTCACTGATGTTATTCTTTAGTTAAAGGTCTTGTAATTGATCAGTTTTGTGGATTGAGTCCAAGTCATGTGACTTTGTTCACACTTTGCTACAATGTAGTGAGTGTACCGCTAATAACATTGTAAATTTACTGTCCCCTCAAAATAACACATCACGCAGCCATTAATGTCTGAACCGCTCGCAATTAACTTGAGTACACCCCTAAGAGAAAATGTCCAAATTGGGCCCAAAGTGTCATTTTGTGTGGCCACTATTATTTTCCAGCACTGTCTTAACCCTCTTGGGCATGGAGTTCACCAGAGCTTCACAGGTTGCCACTGGAGTCCTCTTCCACTCCTCCATGGCGACATCACAGAGCCAGTGGATGTTAGAGACCTTGTGCTCCTCCACCTCCCGTTTGAGGATGCCCCACAGATGCTCAATAGGGTTTAGGTCTGGAGACATGCTTGGCCAGTCCATCAGCTTTACCCTCAGCTTCTTTAGCAAGGCAGTGGTCGTCTTGGCGGTGTGTTTGGGGTCGTTATCGTGTTGGAATACTGCCCTGTGGCTCAGTCTCCCAAGGGAGGGGATCATGCTCGGCTTCAGTATGTCACAGTACATGTTTGCATTCATGGTTCCCTCAATGAGCTGTAGGTCCCCAGTGCCGGCAAGCACTCAAGCAGCCCCAGACCATGACACTCCCACCACCATGCTTGACTGTAGGCAAGAAACGCTTGTCTTTGTATTCTTCACCTGGTTACCACCACACACGCTTGACCCCATCTGAACCAAACAAATCCATGGCCTTAGTCTGCTTGTCTTCAGCAAACTGTTTGCGGGCTGTCTTGTTCATCATCTTTAGAAGAGGCTTCTTACTGAAACGACAGCCATGCAGACCAGTTCGCTGCAGTATGCACATATGGTCTGAGCACTGACAGGCTGATCCCCCACCCCTTCAACCTCTGCACCAATGCTGGCAGCACTTATACATCTATTCCCCAAAGACAACCTCTGGATATGACGCTGAGCATGTGCACTCAACTTCTTTGGTCGACCATGGCGAGGCCTGTTCTGAGTGGAACCTGTCCTGTTAAACTGCTATATGGTCTTGGCCGCCGTGCTGCAGCTCAGTTTCTGGGTCCTGGCAATCTTCTTATAGCCTAGGCCATCTTTATGTAGAGCAACTGTTCTTTTTTTCAGATCCAGTATGAGGGAATGTAAGAGTGATAACACCAAATTTAACACACCTGCTCCCCATTCACACCTGAGACCTTGTACTTGTCACATGACTCCAGGGAGGGAAAATGGCAAATTAGACCCAATTTGGAAATTTTCACTTAGGGGTGTACTCACTTTTGTTGCCAGCAGTTTAGACATTAATGGCCTGTGATGTGTTATTTTGAGGGGACAGCAAATTTACAGTGTTATACAAGCTGTACACTCACTTTCACAACACTTTCAGAATTGTCACATGATGATGACACAAAAAATGTGAAGGGTGTACTCGCTTTTGTGAGATATTGTATCTCCACAACTGCTGGATAGAATGACATGAGATTATGTACAGACCTTGATGGTCCCCAGAAGATGAATACTACACTGATTTTTGTGATTCCCTGATTTTAACTCTAGCGCCAGGCTGATATTTCCATTCTTATAGTGAAATGTCTGGATAACTATTGCATGGACTGACATGAAATGAAACAGAATTTCATGTCGCTGTAACTTAATTTTCCCTCAGGTATCCCCGTTTCATCAAATACTCCACTCTGTACTGTATTATGACTCAGAGTGAAGCCTGACATGATAAATACTCGTCTGGCTGTTCCTCAGTCACTCACTGTGGTTCAGCTAGCCAGAGGTTAAGACAATATACTTACAAAGTCTGTATTATTTAAAATCCCTGTTGAAGACACACTATTTGTCTTTAGTTGCCTCTGTTGTTGTTTGCTTTTTGATTATTATGATGAGGATCATTATTTTTATCAAATCTTGCCATTTATTACCTGTACACACATGCTCAGTGTGATTCCTGCCTTCAGTGCTTTCTAAAGCTGCTGTGAAATCAAGCCAGCATGTGCTTCAGTCTACTACAAACCTTAAGCTGTATCCCCGCTGTCTGTCTGCCTCTGAGCTTTGGTAAGCACACAATGCTGATAATGTTTCAAAACCTCGAGGCCTTTAGGGAAGCACTGATGACCAAAGAGCTCATGAATCGATACTGGATTCCGGCTCTTGTTAGACAACCTCCAATAAAAGATTTGTTTTTAAAATGCTATGCTGATGTGTGACATGGACAATGTTTGACACTCGCCTGTACATGTTTCTGACTGACAAGGTCAAAGGAAGGCTCTGATCTATCATAGCAAATGCCATTTGGTTTTTCACATTACACTTCATCACTGTGTATTGTTTTTTTCAATGGTTTATCCTAAAGGAAGCTGTTATCAATTTCCTTTCACTCACTGCCAATCATAGCACGCCTCCTACTTGTATTATTGAATGTAAATAATCAATGCATCCTGAACAACAGATCAGTCACACTCCCTTTCTCAAATTGGTTGCACATTGATGACTGGACTCGAGGACTACAGCCCAACGGCCCAATGTTCTCAGAGTGCTTCAATGTGATTTTAAAAAATGTAAACTGAAACCTACTACTATGAGGTAAAACCAATGCATGCTTTACCTAAATCGCACCAGTCAAAGGTTCATTGTACAATATTTAGGAGGATCTATTGGCAGAAATGCAATCTAATATATCATGTTTTCACTGGTGTATGAAGACCTTACATAATGAACCATTATGTTTTTATTACCGTAGCCATTTCTATCTACATACACCGTGGGTCCTCTTACATGGACATGTTGCACCGCCATGTTTCTACAGTAGCCCAAATGGAATCGAACAGCTCTACAGAGCGCGTTTCATCACTACGTTGAAAACGTATGAAGAAGAAGAAGAAGCAGAAGAACAACAAATAACGTTAATAGTAGTAGTTGTAGTCAACTGGTTTATTAGAAGTAAGAAAAGAAGAGAAATTTGGATAAATGGAGGCCCACACTTGTGTCGGCAACAGGGGGGAGCAGTGCATTTATGTGGAATAATCAGAATCTTTCCTCCTTAAATCTTTATTGCAAAAAGTACTTAAAGAAGTTCACAGAACTTTGAACATGCAAAATCACAAATTGCATATACATATTTCACAAAAATGTAATTTGTAATATGGTTATAACGGTTAATTTGCTGGCCATGTAGAGTGAACTAGATGTCTGCGTGTTGTTTACACGCTCTGATAATGCTAATCCAACACATCTTTGTAGTAGCGTCCATGTCCATCCACATTCTGACAACTCGAGAAATTGGACCATCTGAGGAGCACGTGTATGCACAGTGAGCCACTGGTTGCAATTTGCAACCCTCACCACTAGATGCCACTAAAACTTACACACTGAACCTTTAAAGGTGAAAGGCTGACGGGTGTGGTTAGTGTGCTCTGTTGCATCTGTGACCATACCCAACCGTGATGTCATGGTGTAGTGACACAACCTGGGGTACAATATTTTTAAGGGGTGTTACTTAGATATGCATCTGGTCTCATGGGTGACCATTTTAGGCACTTTTATTAAATTTCTGTGAAAAATAACTCTATCTGTACAAAAATGTATTTTATGTA
Organism: Micropterus dolomieu; assembly: GCF_021292245.1. Taxonomy (NCBI): domain Eukaryota; kingdom Metazoa; phylum Chordata; class Actinopteri; order Centrarchiformes; family Centrarchidae; genus Micropterus; species Micropterus dolomieu. Next base: position 29,351,612 of record NC_060171.1, on the reverse strand, counting down.
CCTCTATTTCTCATTGAGTTTGAATTACATTCATATTGTATAGATGTTTCTGCAGCACACAAGCTACTGTACTTTCAATGCACAGCAAAGCGCAAGACTGTGGTGGTCCCATATCATACCAGCAATAATGATTTTATGAATATCTAACCATGATAAGAATCATTTCCTACCCTTAAATAAGAATTCTGAGTTGCCTAAACTGAAACTACTTTCAGAGGGCATACACTAGGACTTTGGGATGATCACATGCGTGTGACTTAATTAATCATTAGTAACAAGTTTTTATTCTGCATCTAGATCCAACCAATCCTGCAGAGCACCTTTTTACAAACCAGCCATCATCTCTTTTGCTGTTTAATTGTAATGCAGTGTGAGCTTTGCTGTGGTGGAGTGGTGGCTCTGCAGTAGGGAGTGGTTATTCACGTCTTTGACTCCATTCTGTATCTGCTTGCCAGTATGCCTGACTGTCTGTCTCACCACATGATGCTGCGCTAGATATCAAATATTAATTCCCTTGCCCTCAAAGTGTGTTTGTCCTTGAGTGTGGCTGACTGGATGCAGCAGGTTGAGCTGTGGGACCACTGCAGAGCGCTGGGAAACCTTAGGGACATGGAGACTGCAGCCTTACAAAGGGTTGAATTCAAATGTGCTGCTCTTAAGTCTGCCTTATCTATTCCCCACTACTGCTTCTCAGCTGCAGGATGGCGCAAGCAAGTTTATGAATATCTCATTTTACCAACAAGAATTTTACATTGCCCCTCTCTTTCTTCTTCCGCTCTCTTCTTGTCTGTTTTTTTAATAGTTTTTGGGCTCCTCCACTCCAGCGCAGCAGGAGTGTGCCTGACACACATCCAGCAGAGAGACAGTGAGCTGCACTCTGGCTGTGGCTCAACTTTTGTCACCCAGGAGTAAAGGCATCACATGCGACAAACTGGCAAAACACTTCCAGGAATTCCACCACCATGGACAGCCACACTCTTTTTTTGGCTATCCACCTGACTCTTTTCCTCCCTTTATACCCGTCTCCCTATTAGTCTAACATATCTTTTAGCCCTCTTTTTATCTAACTTGTTGTGCGAGAAATACAAAGTGGAAGCTGACTCTCAGATGTTTTGCCATGTTGATTCCTGCTGCACACAATGACACCGGGTAAGAAATGCCTTCAGAATGGCTTTCTTTTGGTGACGCTTGGCATAACTTTCCATGACAGAAGGCATGTTTGTTTGAGATGGACTTCTGTAATGCCACTTCTTGTGTTCACAGAAACAGTCCTACTCTCCCTGTCCATCCGGCTCAATTGTTTATTTGAACTCTGTGGCCATGACTATTTCTAACTTGCCCTTCTGTGGCGCAGCAGTGAAGCAACACTGAAAGCAGAGGCACTGGTGTTTAATTCAGCAGTGACCCAATTTACTGCATGCAGCCAGCTACCCCAGTTAGACCCACTTAGGAATTCTCCAGCAACAGAAACGCAGCAACACACACAGACACCACTCAAGCAAAGCAGATAGCTAGCTAACCCAATTTCCTAAAGCATGAAATACTCCCAAATTACACATCTAACAAAAAACTACAGCTTCTATAATCCCTGGCCTATACTACACCACTGCCAAATACTCAAATGTGTTTCTTTTTCGTCACATGGTGCCTTCTCACACATACGTAGTGTAATGTAATGTGCTATTCCTAATAGGACAGCCAGGAATCATGCTCATCTGCTAAATAGCATCCATACAACATTTCAGCGGCTTCCCATTATCTACGTACTGGCCCTCCAGCCACCAATTCACCCTGCAACTCCTTCACAGCAACCCTGACAACCACTCCTCAGTAACTCATAAGTTGGCAACAGAGGAGGTGATGCAGCAGCCAAGAGCACCCTGTCTCCTCCTAATAAGACACTGTAGATTTGCCCTATTTGCTGAAATTACCATTATTTTATGGTCCAAAATGGTCCATGGAGGGAAATCATTTTGTTGCAAAGGAAATGACCCAAACTCGAAAATGGCTTTCTAAAACAGCAGGGGGGAGGCAGTCCAGGCAAAACTCAGAGGCAAACTTTGACATTTGGGTTAAAAAAAATAATAAAAATAATTCCCATGTATCTCATTTTTCTATTTCTGTACAAAACTGTAAAGATTTCCTGATTTAAAAAAATAATGTATTCATTAGTGAGTTATAGAGGTGCTGGTAAGTGGATATTGTTACATTTAGGTACAGCTGGCTGCTGGCTGCAGCTTCATATTCACTGTACAGACATGAGAGTGGTATCGACTTTCTCATCTCACTCTCAACAAGCAAGAGAATTCCCCAAAATATATAACGTTCCCTGGCTGTGTCAAAGGTTGTGTTCCCACATCATTTATTCCCTACAAATCTCTAAGAAAAGGTAGGATACAAGGTATCATGGGACTGGGAATAAGGTGGATGTGCCATTTCATGATTTCTGAGCAGAGTCTTGCAAAGTTAACAGTTATTTCTCGCTGTATAATGTGCAACACCGCCCAGTGTTGCTCTGGTTATGTGTGTCATGTCTTCTCGGATGAATTATATTCCCTGTTTGCATTGCTGCATTTTGAGTCTTTTTCATTTTGTACAAACACATGGTCCTGTATTGCTAGATTAAATTATGGAAATCAGAAACAGCAGCGACCTGTCTACATGGAAAGAGTGCACTGTGTACCAAATCAGTGCAAAGGCTTAGGAAGGGAACCTCCTGGCTGCCTTTTTTCTTTCTGTTATTTGTTTTATACCTGAGAGAAGAGATAATAGTTATTTACCCACAGTCTGTTGTGACACAGCCTGCTGCTTTGTTTTAAGCACAATGTAATATACTCACACAAACTTTTATTTGTGTACAGTTATTTCAGATCTGCCAGTCAGCTAGAGATCGATAGTTATTACAGTCAGATCACATCATTTTCAAATACAAATTTTACTTCTGAAAGCGTATAGACTAGAATTTTCTGATCATAAATGAATAAATTAACAATTAATTACATAGTGCACAGAACAGATTTGCAAAGGGGGAAACAAATCTTCCCTTCATGTTATGAAGGAGGAAAGAAATCCTGCTTTATTTCCTTGCAATGCCATTGGGGGTGTTATTTTAACGCCCCGAGGAGGTGCGTTATAAACAGCCTGGCATTTTCAGACCTCTTCTTCCATCAAAGTTCTTCATTTTGAGAATACCTCAAAGTAAATCATGCAACCACAAACCTCTTTGTTCAGCCAATCGTGGAAAAGGCAGATCTGCATAACTGTGGTGCCATCTGAAGCGCCACAAATTACAGGTGGTGAAAATGCCATCAACGCACCCCATCATTTCCAGGCTAACGGCAGCGAAGTGACTCAAGTGTAATTCAAGATTTGTTTCACCTTTGTAAACATGACAGGTCTGTATGCTCATTGTAAGCATGAATGATTTAAGTTTGCAGCGCGACCAACCGGCATAGAAGTCACTGTCAAATAAAACAGATTGCAGCTGTCTTTGCTCTGCTCACTGACAGATCAATCTAATTCAACTTTAAAATACTATTCAAATGTACAAATGATTTGTAAATCAACCCAGTCACATCCCTTTGTCCATGTGCACTATCCGTAAAACTAGATCCAGCAAGGCCGCCTTCAAACCAACTTGCGTGAAACAGCTCAGCCCTTTCATTCATGTGACTTGGGCCAGTCAACCTGCACAGAGGACGCAGTCAAACGCTGGATTATCCGTACCGCAATTTAACGCTTACCGGCAAATTGCTGTGGCATCCAATGCAAGCACACATTCATAGTACATCACTGTACATTTACACATGAATGTGTATTTCTACTGTTTACCTTGCAACTGTGACTAAGGATAACATCATTGCCACCTGGATGAAATTCCAGAGATGTAAAATCCAGTCTCTGAGTATTATACACATCTCCCAACCTGGGACCAGTGTCGGGGTTGGTTCCAATATATTACAGACACTAACACAGACCCTCACATTTCAGTTTTTGTTTACGCATCCCAAGTCTCCAGACTGACTGTTTTACTAGTGCTGAGGGAGGCCGTGTCTTCTGGACCATCAGGGCGGTGTGAAAGGGTTGAGGGTGAACACTCTGGCATACAGACGTCAGTATGTACGACACAAGATGCTCACTAACACAGACCTGTACTGCTTGGTGTGTGTGTGTGTGTGTGTGTGTGTGCAATAGTAGATGTGTGTGAGAAAGAAAGAAAGAAAGAAAGAGCAGAGGACTGTCAGAGGGGTGGACCTACTGCGCTAACTGCTCTATCTTTTCTCAGTGCAGACTAAAGCGAGGCAATTACCACTTCCTTCTTCCTGCTGGGCTCCAAATCCTCCACGCAGCACTGAGGAGGAAGAGAGACCGAGCGTGCCATCGCTGCTCTCTCCTTTACTACATGTCGTAGACATCTAGCCTGCCACCATATGTTTTTACATACACTGAATCTTGTTTGTTTGTAAAGAAGATATTTGCTGTTGGCTTCCTCTGTCCAGTCTCTCCCCTCTTTCTCTCTCTCTTTCTTGCCATTTATTATTATTTTTGGGGCTCTACATGATGGGTTGTCATAGCAACAAGAAGAGGGGAATTGACCCTCCTTTCAGGCTCATGATATCACCATCTCTTTCTCCCTCTGTACACAATTAACACACACATACACACTTCTGCCTCTTTTCCCATTTCTTGCCCCCCCCTTCCCTCAGTTATTTCTCTCCCGCTTTGTAATCTTCATCCCCTGCTCATGTAAGAACCTCCAATCCTCTTGATGTAACCGTTTTGTTTCTTTCTGATCATTTTCTTTCTCTCTGTCTTTATTACTTCTACAGCCACAATCACCTGCTTTGTCAGTGAGATTTAGAGATTTGTTCTGTAAGATGGTATTTTCCCCTTTGTCAAAATGATCTCACTTTTTGCAAACAATTCTGTGTGTGTGTGTGTGTGTGTGTGTGTGTGTGTGTGTGTGTGTGTGAGGCTGCCAGTGAGCTGTTTCATCTGATAGATGAGGAACAGGAGTGATTCTCACTGAGCTGTCAGCTCTTGTCCTTTCTCCCTATCCATCACTGCAGCCCACCTGGAATTCATACACACACACACACACACACACACACACACACACACACACACACACAGTATATATACTGTGTATAATAATTTGGCATCTCACTTAGCGCTCCCTCATGAAACCTTGTTTTTAAAAAAAGGAACAACAGTGCCTCACTTTCTAACTTGACTGGCATCTTTGCAGTCAGATTGACAGCTGATGATCAGATGATCTCACAGTAACACACAAGGCTTGCTCTATATTCCCGATTCCTGATCCATCACAGTAAGAGAAGCCAAAAACATTGGCAACCATCAAACTGGCCCTCAGTGCAGTCAACACTTGTGTTTATGCCATTTATGCTTTATCAGAGTTTTTAGTACAGACGTCGGTTTAAAAGAGTTCATGAGAGCCTCAGTCTCAAGATGATCATGATATTGCTCTGCACACCGGATCGTGAACTCTACCAGACTTGTAGGAGCTGACAGTGAACACTTGCTGTGGACAAAGGCTTCAAAGATAACGGTTGTAAGTTCTAATCATTCATTCTTGAATGAGTCTTAAAATTAAGCTGTATTTGAATCCCTTATATGTGATATGTGAAAGGTCAACTTCTTTTGTTTTGGCTCATTCCTTTATAATGTCTACCCGCAAGGGAAAACGCCTGCAACTCTCCTTTTTGCCTTTGGAGGACACAAGCTGGAATGATTCAAAAACTTTCATATCAAAGCCTCACCACAGCACTATAGAAACATTGCTATCCAGTAGTCCAAGCCTTGCACATCATTTGTTGTTTGATCAATACATAATTTAAACGTATCTGTTGGTGTGTGATCCTTGCTAGTGAAATGTGATAATAATGTAACTTTGACAAAACGATCAAGTGATGACCACTGAAGTGAGTCCATCAGAAGCAGCTTTCAAGCCTCTGCAAGCTGATTTTCAAATGGACTGAATGAAAACCAATGACAATCAACTTAACAACCATTCAATAATGCTCAGACAGAAATGTCAGTTCAATGTCAGTCGAGATGCTTTTTGGGCGCCTGACAACAGCTTAGCAACGACTTTAACAATAAATGTCTGTCATGTCTGTCATGTTCCAAGGCACCTGTCCAGCCCTGGAATCATTTCAGCTTCTGCCCCGACAGTGCAAAATGGTGAGTCAATTTGTAGTGAATGCGCTACAGTAAGACATGCACAACCATCATCGTGGTCTTTTAAATGAAACGACTTAAACATTGTTCATATATCTAGAAAGGTCCAAGTGTGCAGACTGCCCATGTGCAGACTGTGTCTCTAAACTCAACAAGCTGTGTGCAGCTAAAGCATCACCATCCCCCTAATTTTTAATAAAAACAGAGATCATAATTTGTCTTAATGAGCAGGATACGATCCTCTCTCCATCTCCCCAGTGACGGACGGTTCCCTAGTGTAAACAATCCTCAGTCTATCTGTCTGGATGAAGAGATGAGCCCTAGCAGATGATAATCATTCACTCTTATCTATTTTCTGTCTCAGCAGAGAGTGGAATCATATGTAATCATCATCAATCTGCTGGCTGAACAGAATAATGTTATTATTAGAGGAGTGTGGCTGCTCACAACACAATGGGTGTAATGGTGCGAAGATGCGTGTGTGTGTGGTTTATATGCACAGTTCAGGAGTTACTCTGTGTGCATGTGTGTATATTGTGTGTGTGTGTGCGTGTGTGTGGGTCTATCCTAATGATGAGTAATCCTAGGTGATGGCAGATAATAGCAGCGTGTCAGTGCGCTAGTGAGGATGACGCATTCAGGTGCTGGCCTCCTCCCATCTAAAACCTATTGGCTGCCTCTTCTGCTTCAATCAGCCCTTTGGGGAGGCCTCATTTGCACAAATGGTGTTTTATGGTTCCTGTTATAGACAGATATGCCCCTTTACCAGCCAGTAATTGACTACCATTGCCCACAACGGTGCTTTTTTAATGCAGCGTGATGGTGTTTAATGGCAGATAATAGAACGTCAGCGTGCTAAACAAGGTAATTTCTGTGTTTCGTGGCGGCGCTCTTTGTTTTTAATGTTATCACATGGTGCCCTGGTGGCTCTGCAGATTAACAAACATGCCAGGGAAGATGTCCATATTGTGTTAATGCATAGGAGATGCTACTGCCTCTGGGGATTGGGGGGGGTACTTTTTAAAATCCTGTTGCTATCTCCCCAATTTTAATTTCTGTTTCATTTACTTACTAAAATTTTGTTTTCTTAGTGTTCAGCTGCCATAATTCAGATCAAACAAGAGCGGAGATAAAAATGTTGATCTCTTTTCATTATTAGCAAGTGCTTTGCAGACTTTTTCTGCCCCAAATTTTGGCTCTGAGGCTACATAGTCGAGGCTACTTCCCTATCACAACAACATCAGCCTTCTCATGACTTGCTGCAGCTTGTCAGCTCAACAGTTTAGGTTACAGTTAGCAGGTTCCAGATGAGACACAATCTACCCAGATGTTTGGGACGACACAAAGTGTGCTTACACTAACACTTAACAGGCTGAAATGGCAGTTTAGTTTACAAAGAGTTTGACATGGCCCAGCACTTGTTGTTCGCGGACTGCACAGAGCAATGATTAATAGAGCTGTAGAAACATCTGACAGGTAGAGAAAAAAAAGAGATGCTGGAGAGGGGCGAGAATGGAGGAGGAGAGGAGGAGTCAGAGAGAAAGTGAAATAGGAGAGAAAATGAGACTGAGTTAAGGGTGTGTGTGATCAGGAATGGGTTTTTAACTGTTTGCTTCCCTTTGCCTGCTTTCCTTCTCCTTCTTCTCCTTGTTTTCAACTCTGAACCCTCCCTCCTTCTTTACTCCTTCCAACCACCAACCACCCACTCCCTCCTTCCTCACACAGAGCTACTAATGAAAAAACTCCCCCTTTTATTTCCATAGGGGATTAAAATGTTTCAATTAGATCCCCCCTTCTAGATAACATTTCTTCATACCAATTTAGCGACAGAGCATTCTTTTGTCAACCTACCCTGTGTTGCCAATCCATCCTTTGATAAACCAAGAGTGTCACTAAAGAGCAGGAGATACCGTGTGCACTGTGCACTGCTACCTCTACACCATTCAACACTTCCACACGGGGAAAAGTGATAACAGAGTTGGCAAATCAACAGCAGAGTGTGCAGCTTGTTGTGACTGAATTTATATGAGCTGCTCATATCTGTCAGCTGAAATTGGAATTTCTGGCCTTTAACCTGACACATGTTTTTGTCTGTTCATCTTCTGATCTAAATACAAGATGCAGAGATATGGTGCTGCGCAGGGATTGCCAACATGCTGATTTGTCATAGCATCTCTTAGCGTAGCAGGGTCTTGTCTGTTGTGGAATTGAACATGAATAATGTCAGGATGGACTGTTCTTCTTAATCAAGCATCTGCAGGAGAATGTCCTGTGGTGTCTGACTGATATAAAGAATTCAAATGTTCTCATTTTATTCACGTGGTTATTCCTACTCAGGGTCACTGGGCACTGGAAGCTATCCTAGCATGCATTGATTTTGATGGGAGAGGAACACAGTAGGCCAGTAGTGCTAACACACAGGAGAAAAACCTCAGACACACTCTGACCCCTAACCTTGTTTTCTAAATTGGAATTTAGCAAACAATTCTCTGGGTAACGGGACGTGGGTGTATGTCTGTAGATAACAGATGCTGTACTATGCCAGCTCTGCGAGGTGAGTATTAAATCTAACTCGACAGTAAATCAGTGAAGTGTGTCTGTAATGTGAGAGCAGCTGTGATGTGGGAGCAGAGGTCTGACGGCAGCTGTGGAGGGAGGCAAATATCAAATAAAAATTTAAATCACACTAAGATCAGAGGTGACAGTGATTGTAAATATGTAATTAATGTTTCTGTACAGCAGAGTGTTGAGGGTCAGCTGGCACCATATGAAATGTGTGCGCTTAGGAGTGAAAAAGAGTTAGTGCTGCTTCAGCAGAAAAATGTTATCAGCACATGGCAATGATCCTTAGCTACTTATGGCCATGAGGCAGCTTTCTGTGATGAACTCAGGCTGCAACTTACCGTCACTTTCATCATCATCATCAGCCGTAGAAAAAGTAAAACATTCCCCCAACAACTACCCCGGGCACCTTGTGCTTGTTTAGTCTGTCTAACTTTAGCATTTAGCTCACAGTGACAATGTGAGCACGCTGATGTTTAGCATCTCATGAGCTCTGCAGGTATTTGATTATAAACTAAAGTACAGACAGAAAGTTAAGGGATCGCCAAGGAATTCTCTTCTGTTGGGCACATGGATAGGGGAGTAGAGTATTTACCTACTTCCTCCCCGATGAGGCATGGTGGTTGTCATGTCTGGCAACAAGTACATTCAGAATATATAGAGAAAAAACCTGATTTTGAGGTAAGAACGTAAATGTTTTGACCAAGCCTATATTTTGTTTAGTATCTATACTATTGCAGATAGAATTGTATGACTTATATTAGATTGAAATGTAGTTTCTTAGGAAACATGTGATGCATTATTTCCTTTCTAATTTCAAACCACTCTGCTAAAACAGCTAGCTAAACATTTTCTGACAGGGGTGGGTTGTAACACTTCTTTAAAAAGTGTTACAACCATCCACTATATAATACTAGACTTTCTTGATTTGAATATTTTACAGATTGCCCTTTGTCAGGGCTCACCAAGTCTGCACTCCAGGGTTACCAGCATTCATTTGTCAGCTCTGTGACCAGTACTTCCCATTCACATGTAATAGTACAGGCAGCTGGTGAGAAGTGCCGGTGCGTAAGAAAAAGTCCCGGTACGCCAAAGAGTAAAATATAGAAATACTGCGTACCGGTGAGTACTGGCCCACTTCAAGCACTGACTGTGACTCTAATTAATAATATACACACATTGACACTCACAGACGCACACTTTTTTTTGTTAGACCTAGGGATGTACAAAGATGTTGTTTAATTAAGTACATTTTAGTAGTATTTATTAAGTATACTTTTAAGTAAGTTTATTCTATAGATAAATTTACATACACATACTGTACATGCATGCGAATCATCAGGCATAGTCTGTTACAGTGAGAGGGAAACATTGTTCTTTTATATCACTACCTGTTTTGAAGCATATCATATAGTGTAGCATCTATTTTACATCCTATTACATCCTACCCCGGTAGTGGAGTAGGATGTAATAAGGCAACACAATGCATTTGACATCACCTCACGGTGAGGTCTGTGATATTCTTGTAGAGGACTGAATTGGTGCCATTTGTAGTGAACAAATGTGGGTACTTTGTATTAAAGTTTGAGTACTCTAGCTACAAAATTCAGTGAGTTATAGTTGCTGAAGCAAGTGTTGAAACCATCTCCCCTACCTGTACCGTATTTCATGACAATCCATTCAATAGTTTGAGACATCTCATGGTAGAGATGTCAGAAGTTAGTGTTGTTTCAGTCTGGACTAAAGCGATGGACCAACAGACATTACCATTCTTAGAACTATGTTGCAAGTATGGCTAAAAAGTACACAAACCATAACTTTAAAAAAGTTAATGGATTTTTTTCCTTGATCGACTGAACTGAATGAAAAGGAATCTTTTGTCACTCAGCTCATGGTGTCCAAAAAAGAGGAGGGGGAACTTTGGAGTCATAGCAACAGCAACCCATGAGGCCCCATGGGAGGAAAACAGAGGGATGCTGTAACCAGGAGCAACTGAGTGGTAACTAGGGCTACTGTATCTTTGATCTGAGCACGGGTAAACTGCTTGGTCGGTGTTTTATTACAGAGTGCTAATTTTTACCTTTCTGTGCAGTAGTTTGCGGCTGTGTTAAGATAATTTATCACTAGGCGCTTTCATTGGCTAGCTGGTGAGTGGGAAGCTTAATGCACATTCAATGTTAGCTTTGGAGTCTGAATGATGCACATACAGTTAAATCTGTGAGTTGGGTTAAAGGGGTTTATTAATCGCACACAACAAGTACAAGTTTGCAAATCAAAAATAAATGCAGTCGCTGTATGAGTCTACTCCATTGTGGGTGATTCCCCTGAGAGACCTTTAGGCCGAGTTATTATGCACACGGCACACACGTATTTAGACACACCCGTCGAGGCCACAGTGTTAATTATGCGGCACGTAAATGTCATGTCTTAAGTGCCCCTGGTGCTTTCAAGCTCATAACAGAAGACCCCCACTTCCAATAACACACACAGATGGTGTGCACAGATACAAATCAGAGTACACATATTCTCTACTAAGTGGCAGTTCCCAACCATTGCTCATTAAGAGAGAGAAAGTCAGGAATTAGCAGCTGCTAATTCTCTCCCAACATGAAGCTCATGGAAGAACAAACACTTAGCGGCTTTGCTTCTGATCATCAGCCCTGCCAATCACCTACTGTAGCTGTGTTCACCATGGTAACCCCACTGCTTTATGCGCCTCACTTTTCAAGTGCTGTGGCAGGTACTTCCTTTGCTACTTATGGTGTAATCCAGCAACAAGCACATTTCATTGTACAGTTTTTTCAATTGCTAACCTGCATTGGTCGAAATGGAAGTCGCATTGTCAAAACTCTTCACACAGTCAGCGAAACAGAAGTGCATGTTGACCAAACTGTGAATCATTTTTCATTGCTTTCACACAAAATGCAAAATGCACTTTCTCCAAAATCCATCCAACTCTTTTCTCATTACCACTCCATCACCTGCAAAACACTATAAATCTGCAGCATATTTTAAAAGTCTAAAAGTGTTAAAAACACATTCATGAATGATTGCAAATATCCTGCATTTTTGCAGTAATCAGACTGAAATATATGGAAAATCTGAATTTTTACAAACATTTTATGTTAACATCTATGTGCGTAGAGAAATGTGTGTACTGTTTTGAATGTGGTTTTACTGTAAAACTGCAAGATGAGTGTAAAGCAGGAAATGTTCTTGTATTTTAGCAGAATTGGTTCAAGGGGTTGCTGCACCAATTACAGGTTTTGGTCATTGTGTCTCAGGTACCAGTTTTACTGTGTAAACAACTGAGAAAAACTGTATTGCAGCACTGAAATTACAAATTACTGAATGCAGTGATATAGGGAAAATTTCTTCATTCTTGTTACATACACTACAGTACAGTCAATAAAAATGATAGAAATATAGGCTAGAAAATATGTTATTCTTACAGTTTTTCTTGGTTGCTTTGGTACATTTCTAGAATCATCCTTACAGTAACATTTGCAAAACTATTTGTATTTGTAAACTATGGCTAAGGTTTGTAAGACAGTGATTGAAAATGCACAAGGCTGCACTTTTTCTGTATTGCACAGATCAATTTCAACAGTACAGAGTTATACATTGCAAGGGATTGGTCAGGATTCACAGTTATGCTTTTACTATATGCACTGTTATTTGTTGACAGAGCATTTCATTGTGATGCAGAAAAAAAATGAGACTATTTTACAGCACTACATAGCATAACAGAAACAATTACAAAATAAGAAATGGAAACACCCCCTCAGGTTGATGTTCCTGTCTATTGGGCCACAGGTTTTTATTCACATTACAACAGATATTTTTAACAATTTACTGTAGGACACATTTACAAAGAAATCTAATAGAAAAAGACAAAATGCTTTGCAGATTATGATGTGTCCAACCATTTTGAACTTATGACTAGATGTTTTGGGGGGTAAGACTATTCAACAGAGAACCAGTATAATACTTTGTGATCAATATGACATACAGTGTGCAATTTGCAATTTCTCAATAGACTAAGAAATTACTATGTGCACAAGTGACTTGATGATGTGGAGATTGAACAGTAGAATTTCGATGATCTGATCTGAGAAATGTACCAAAGTGACTGAGAACAACTGTATTCTATATCAAGTACTGATTTATAGGAAAAAAAGATCTGTCACATTTCGAAGATAAAAGTTCATCAAATTTACATAATGCTTCATGTTGTTAGTGTTTTGTAGTTCAGTGTGTTATAAGTGAGATCGTATGCTTTCTGAGTGAGAACTGTTGCTAGCATTTTGGTTGAACGAGTTTATTATGCGACTTGTATGAAGTGTTTTGGTGGTTTGAGTGACTTTTGGAGGTGAGATTAACTGTTTGGCCAAGATGCATGTTGTGTGAAGAGTTTTGTAAAAGTGGCTTCAGTTTTGACCGTTGCAATTGAAAAAAACTATAACTTCATTTCTATATTCAATCAGACTTTGGCTCCATTCTTGTGAAAAAAAACCTCAATTTGCAAATCAATGCCATGTCCACTTCGGATACGGTCATAATCAGAATAAAACCCTATTTTTGTGTAATCACAAATCAGCTAGTCTGACGATGCAGAATAAAATTAAACACACAAAGCATGAATAAAGGGGTTTTGTGTAACACTTTAACACACACACACACACACACACACACACACACACACACGTACACACAGTCACCGGGTGTTATATGTTCAGGACATAATTCAGCTCTGATCTCATCACTGTTTGTTCATTCTCAAGAGTTGTGTGTATGTGTGTGTGTGTGTGTGTGTGTGTGTGTGTGTGTGTGTGTGCGTGCGCGGTTAGTGGTTGAAAAGGTCACATCAGTGAATCAATGTTTGCCTCTCACACCTCCGGGCACTTAAGTAGAAAATCTGGTTTGACTGATTAAAGGCTTTGCTTTGTTCTCAATGACTTGTTTAGTCTAATAATTTCTGTGACCTTTAGTTTCAATCTCTTCCTTTCTCATGACATCAATCAGTCGTCAGAGTACTGCTTAAGACCTGTGCAGGTTGAGTAAAGCTGATTTTGAAGGCTTCTGACAACCGGTGAAAAAGTCCAATCTGATGACGTTAACATGCATTTTCCACTTGGGGTTCTATTTTCAAAAGCCATTAACAGGTGAGTTATTTGTAGAACCACACGGTTTCAGTGCTTTTTGGTTAGTAAGTCTGTTAGCTTAGCTTGAGCCTCCTCTTTGTAGCCTACATGTTTTAAAAGTATGTAGAATTAACTATAAGCAGCTCCTGTTTTCAATATGTACCCATGGTTGTACAGACAAACTATCACTGGATTACTTTGATACTGAAGAAAACCGAAAGACATGATGATTCTCAGGCAAGTTCTGGAGTTATAAGGAGGGTCTTTGTTTCTATGATTTCTAAGCAGATTTAGGAACATTTGGACATTGGGGATACGAGATCCTCAGGAAGTGTAAGACACACTGAATCTAAAAATAGGTATGTCTGTGTGTGACAAGAGTACATATTGTGATGCAAATTTAGGCAACTGGGTAGTTTTAAAGTACCTTAAAGAGGTGGTATTATGCTCATTTTCAGGTTCAAAATCAAAATAGGGGTTGTACCAGAACAGGTTTGCATGATTTAATTTTCAAAAAACACCATATTTTTTTTCATACTGCACATTGCTGCAGCTCCTCTTTTCACCCTGTGTGTTGATACATCTTGTCTCTAAATGATATTTGTTGGGAGTTGCACATGCGCAGTTCCTAGTTAAGGACTACTAGCCAATCAGAAGCAGAGAAGGGCGGGTTAGTGAGAAGTAAACACGGCTTTGTTTCAGCTGTACATGTTGCTGACCAGCTTGGCTAGAGCAAGAGTTTCAGAGTGGTGAGTTATTAATCTGTAACAAAAGTATCTTTCATCCATTAAGTTTTAACTGAGCTCTGTCTCTACATCACAGTAACAACTTCATGTCTACTGACTGCCTGGAGGGCAGCTAGTGTTTGGAAGGGAGAGGAGAGGGGTGCTGCAGCTCAGTGTTTCTCCACCGGTGTTTTTGAGGGCGTGTTGGACTAGTCGCACGGCGAGCGTTAAATAAGGCGCATTTAGCTTTCATCTCTGTGACGTCACAGGGATGAAAGGGGAAAAGGCTGGACTACAAACGAGCTGTTTTCAAGCAGTTCAGAGCAGAGTTTTCTGTGGGAGATGGGAACTCCCTTTGGGCTGGACTTCAGGCTTTTTCACTTTGCAAACCTGTTACATGCACAAAAAAGATATATAACTCAATAAAGGAGAGGAAAAAGCCAAAAAGCACAATACCACCTCTTTAATCACCTCCATGAGCTGTGTGTCACAGCCGCTGATGCTGCTCCAACTGCTGACTGCTGGTGTTGATAAGCGAGCCAAATCAACGGGCCAAACTGTAATTCATAACTAACTTCGTTGTTTCTACAAAACCTGCATGCACATCTCTCCCTCCACTTCAACTAGTTCTGTGACTTATTGTGTAGCTGCTGTTGATGTTGTCTTTTTGTATGTTGTCACTCATTTGAAACCTGGCTGCATAACAATTTTTGCCCAGTGGGACAATAAAGATAAACTAAAACTAAACTAAACTAAAACCCTATTTGAGACAGCATTTCATAATCCTTAACTTCTGTGAATCTGTTTAGCTCTCCCATTGTCTGTCCGTACTTTTCTCTGTTGCATCCGTCTGTCACACACTGAGAGCTCTGCTTTGGAGAGGAGATCAGGAACTGAAGGAAGGATGAAGAGAGGAAAGTGAGGGTAGAACAGACACGATTACACGTGCATGGAGAGGAACTGGAGGATACACTAACTGAGGGAAAAGCTGAAGGACAGAGAGAGATGAACTTTAACAGGCAGAGAGAGCTGCGAGAGACCGAAGGGGAATACGGTGGAAGCGTCAAAATATAAATAAGTGGGGTGCAGTGAGGACAGACGTGGAGGAGAAAGAGAAACAGGAGGGGAAGGACTGGTGGGTGCGGGTGCCAAATGCCCACTCATCCCACAGGCGCCCAAGCTTTGTTTCAGCAGTGCTGCCAAATGCGGCACGGCCAGGGAGTCCTGCCACGCGAGCCCCGAGGAGTTTAATAAGCCTGGGTGCAGCTCCCACTGCAGAGAGGGAGGGAGAGAAATGAGGTGGATGGAACAGAGAGAAAAGAAGGGAGGGACCGAAAAGGCAGCTGATTGTAGGGATCCTGCTTGACTAATAAAGAATGAAATGAAATGAAAAGGAAGAGAAAATGAAAACCGCCAATTGTTCTTCAGGACTCTTTTTGCCTAAAATTAAATAAAAACATAAATAGAAACATAATAAAATATCTGTGGTACCTTTGGTGCTTCTTTTGAAACGGATTAAAAATACTTATTTTATGGTACTGTATATTGGACTGATGTCAAAATGTTGTGCCAAAATCCAACCACCTGTCCTTAAAAAAGGCATGTTTGTAAAAATTACAATTTCCGTATCGAAAGGCCTCCATTTCAGCTCTGTGCTCTTTTTGTGTGGTGCATATATGAGCTGAAAAGAGGTGGGGATTGATCCCAACCCAGCAGAGGGCAGAAAGCATCAGGTGAGGAAAACGTCTTCAAAGGGCGTCTTAACTCTCAGCCTTTGATCCAAATCCAGACGACCAAGGCGGTGAACAAAGAGACTTCAATCCCCTCTGGTCTCCTCCCTCCCTCGCTCTTTCTTCCCTAGGCCACCAAAGGAACCTGCACACAATCCTTTTTACTTTTCACTCCGCAGTTTCCTTCAAATCACATCACTCCTGCACCACAGTGTTAACTCATTCGGTGTTCTGTTTGCTCAAACTGCCTACAAACATCTCTAAAGCTCCCCATGCACTGCTGGGATTACCTTCACATTTACTGAAAAGACACTGAAGAGTGGTATCGATCTTCTTATACCTCTCGGCAAGAAAGTTACCAAGTCGATTTCCCAACACGTCAAACTATGACTTGATTACATTTTCTCTCTGCTATATGCTGCCAGTGGTGAGTTGACTTGAAAATCTGAAAAACATTTTTTTACATGTGCTATACTGATCCAGGGTATGGCTGTTCAGGGATTACTGTAGCTCCTGCATATTGCCCATCAATAGTAAAAGAGCACTATAATGACACTATGAGGATATTATTGTGTGTTCCAAGATTTGATACAGCTAGTCATGAGCAGTGTTGGGCAACTTACTTACAGAATGTAAAACATTATAGATTACTAGTTACTGTCATTCGTGAGTAATTAGTTATATTACAATATTACTGTCTCTGAATTGTAATACTTTGCACTACTTTTGCGTTACTTTTGAGTTACTCTTACTGCTATTTAAGAGGTGCATTATTCAGATAGTAAGATGTGCCTGCATATGAGGGTGCTAGTGATGCGCAGATCGCAGTAATATCTGTGGATCGGGTCGGTCTTTATATAATAATGAAGTTTCTGATTAATAGCCGGTGGGTTGTGGATGGGTGAAATTGGATGAATTGTTTCCCCATTAAGAAATACGCTGTGCACATTTACGCACAAGGTACAGCAGCATAACTTCATTGATTATTTAAATCTACCGAAACTCCAACAGGATTGGTCAGGATACACTGACAACAGCTGCTCTAACCATGAAAGTACATTTTTAAAGTAAACACATATAGAATTCTATTTACGCATGAACCATGATGATAAAGACACAGGAAAATTACAAATGCAAGGCAACAATAGCATATTGTCAATATTTTAGAGACCCCCCAAAATTTCACAAATCATTGTTTGCACCCTGCCTTTAATCTCAGCACATCAAATTCCACCAACAGGAAATAACGTTACTCTTTTACTCGCAGAGTTTTTATTCTACTGCAGAAATGTTTGGTGGTGTTGGTGAATTATTAAAATAACAAAACACAACTTAATTTTGTGTTAAAATGAGATTGTAACTGGATATAATGTTACCGAAATTTTCTTAGTAATGCTAATTACTGTTATATTACTGAGTTACAGCTAATTATTACAAATTGTTACAAAAGTAACGTAATCCATTACAGTAATTGAGTTACTTTTGTAACTTTTGTTACTCCCAACACTGGTCATGAGCATAAATGGGTGTAGGAAACATGTATATATAAACTGGATTATACAAGTAGTGAATAACAACAAAACCTGCATTTTATGCTTCAGAGTAGTGGCAGGAGTTGTCAGACTTGATGAGTTTGGATTATGGTTGTGTTTTATATTTGTAATCTATGCATCTTCTTGTATTTTCTTGTAGTGACTAATGGTATGGAAATACAGTGAAATGAATCCAATAATTGTACCACCTATATAAAGTAAAATGTTTGCGTCAATACAGAATTTTGTTTTTAAAAGCACATATTCCTAAACAGAGAGAGCTTCACACAACACAGATACACATACTGTACAACTTACAGACAAAAGCGACACTTTGTTATGTCTTTGTCTAAAGCTAATTAACCTGAAAAAAAGGGGTGAGTTGAGACAGCTAAATAAAAATCACACTAGGCACTTTACTTGACATTACACTGCGTGCACAATTATTAGGCAAGTGAGTATTTTGACCATATCATCATTTTTATGCATACTTTCCAACTCCAATCTGTTTAAAGTTGAATGCTTATTGAATTTAAGCATATCAGGTGATGTGTATTTGTGTAATGAGGGAGGGTGTGGCCTAAGGATATCAACACATAGGCAGTTTCATTACTTCAGGTAAAATGGGCCAAAAGAGATTTAACTGAAAAGTTAAATATTGTAAAATGCCATTCAGATGGATGTAACACTCTTAAAAGAGCTAAACCTTTGAGGCGTGACCAATGGATAATCAAACGTTTTGTTCCTACTAGTCAACTGGGGCACAAAAAGTGCATGTAGAAGAAAAGGCACAAATTAACTGGGAAACATATCAGTTTCTTGGTCTGTTCACAATCAACTTTCGCTGAAGCATCACCCACAGCCTGTTCAAAGGGGTGGATTGTCTTCCCTGACTGTACATCTTGTGTTTAAGAAGGTAAGTTGACAAGTTCTCAATAGGATTCAAACAGCCTGTTCTCATGCTCAGGTGTCACATATACACGCTTTGGAAACTACACGCAAAATCGCCGTTTTGCGTACAATAGACACAGCTTTTCCAAAGCGTGTATATGTGACGCAAGAGATGAGATCGGGTGGATTCAAGTCAGGTAAGGATGGGGGCCAGGTCATTATTTCGCCATCTTTGAGGCCTTTGCTGGCTGGCCTAGCAGCGGGTGCATGTGATGGATAATTGTCCTGTATAAAGACAATGGCCTGAAAACTGAGGGCTTCTTCCACTGCTTGAAGAAAGTATCTTTCAGAAACTGGCAGTAGGTTTGGGAGACAGTCCAACTCTATCTCATCCTTAATGATAGTACCAGTACCCCTTACTCCATCAATTCACTCTCACTTCATCTGTCCATAAAACCTTTGAAAAATCTGTTTTCAGCTATTTCTTTGCCCAATCTTGACGCTTCAACTTGTTAATCTTATTCAGTGGTGGTCGTGTTTCAGCCTTCCTGACTTTGGCCATGTCTCTGAGCACTTGGCATCTTGTACTTCTGGACAGGGGCACTGCCAGGCTTTTGAAACACTGGGGCCCAGAAATCGTAAATTTCTTTGCCATAATGATCTAATGAAAATAAAGTCATAATATTTTAACAAAATCTACCTGCCCCTCTGCTTTGCATTACCCTGCGTAGTACCCCCTTTAGACCGTCTGACAGACACAGAGCCCGTCTGGAACCGTATTTCATGAGACAAGCGCACTGCTGCTCTTTATCAGAGGTGGCATACTGAAACTGCAACACCTGTGGTCAGCCAAATATCTCACCACAAATCCACAAAAATGTTAACTTCAGCACCTCTGATAAAGTTTAGCTCACAGCTGCTTCAGATGGAAGCTGGAGCAGAGAGACAGTCCAAACAGCGCAAAGGTGTCTCTGAGTGAAGAGGACAGACTCAGCAACAAGAGCACCAGGTGTGTCATGTTATTCTCTCCCCCCTTTGTGTAGCAAATACATTGACTAGACACTGAGCGAAAACATTTATATTTAAATGTTTTGATTACAATTTTGCTGGGAACAATTCAGTAGTTGCTGACAAGCCCTGAAGCTGTAACCAATTCTCTCTCCCTCTCTCTCTAGGCAGGCATGTTGAATAATGGTGGGGGAGACACATCACATGAACTTCAAATAAAATTGAGCAATATTATTGCAAGTCATGAGGATTATTGCATATTAATATGGAATATATTTTTGTTGTTGTTGTTGCCCTACATTCTGGGCTACAGTCAAAACATTTGGGTTTGAAGCCCTGGAAAAGTGACCTGGCAACACCGATGCTTCCGGACACTCCAGGTGTATATTGGAATATTGTGGCACTGGAGGATAATGGGTTCCTAGTAGCTTCAAGTGTAATTCTACGCAAGTCTGTCACAGTTAATTTGTACCTTAACTTGTGCTGTCCTTCACATACCCTTGGACCGTCCTGTCCTTTTCCTGTCACCTGACTGCCTCACCGACACCTGGGGCGAGTTCAATCTCAAAACGTTTTACACCTGTTTGCAATGTTTTCGGATTGAACGGCATGCTTCCTTGCAACGTTGTGTAACTTTGTGCAACGTTCCGCAACAGGCTTCGACGTATGTTTTCTTCTGTTCTGTGGGTGTGTCACAATTGTTACCCAATCAGCTGTGATAAGTTTGTAAACACAACAGTGCTAAAAAGGCAAGAATATGCAGTGCGCATGCGTACACAACAGGGTGTTTGAGACACCACCGTTTCTGTTGAAAACAAAAAACGTTTTGCTACATTTGTCGGCGCTGTTCTCACTTCCCTTATTTGCTCTACCTGGCCTACTCTGCCCACTCCTCACCTGCAACTCATTCTCTCATCACCATTTATTTCAGTTCACTTCCTTTCTTCATTGCCTGTTCATAGTTGCCTGGTTGGGTTTTGCATGCTAGTTTCTGTTCCCTGTATCTGCCTTCCTGCAAGCTAATCACCTAATAAATCAATGAACTGCAGTGCTTAGGGCCAGGACACAGTCTCACACCCAGCTTTTGGGACTGGATCAATGATATAAAGAGGAAGATGCAGGATCATACAGTGGGCAGCTGACAATGACTGGTCGGTTGCTAGTGTCATTTAAGGAAAAAAACAAGATAAAAAACTGAATTTTGATTCTTTTTGTCCTACAGCAAAAACACTTTATCTTTTTCTCCTTCCTTTCCTGTCACTCTGACATAACTCCCCCTCTCTATTCTCATCTCTTCTGTCTCCCTCGGCGTGCGGCACTCTGGGGCTTGTTAGCTGCAGTGTCAGTGATTAAAGACTGCAGGTAATTAGATACACATGACACCATTCTGACTGGCTGACTGACGAGCTCCAGCGTCTACCGGCAGACGAGCCGAAGGTTTTACTTTCCTTCCCCAATTATTGCAGATGAGGTTGCATGCATGACTGAGGATATTTTCATAATTTTATAAACGGAGTGCTGTGTATGATATACGATACTCATTAAAACACCAACACAGAGAGCAGAACACAGAAGCAGCGTGCCTGTAAATGATGCCAAAACACAACAGTATAGTTTTTACCTGTTGGTTTGGCTTAAGTGCTGTGAAAAAAATATAGATTTTTATAAAATGCATCCACATTTTAGCAGATTCCGTCCGTGTTTCTGCATTGCAAAAATCATAGGGTCCTGTATATATATATATATATATCATGGTACTTTTCATGGTATTCTCCAGAATCACATACCCCACCTTTAAAAATGTTAGTTTCACAGTCTCAGAGACTTTAAATATTCAGGAATGTATCGAAATAAATCAAGCATGTGACAAATGTGTTGTTTCAGCTATTCAGTTATTCTAGGTTCTAGATGAATAAATTCATACTACTTATGAAATAATATGAAATAAATGTTAGCTACTGCTGGTAATGCCTTATTACATGCCTAGATATTTAGGTTTTCCTTCTTCCGTTAAACACATGGTATTTATTTATATAAAGCTTCTCTATCGTTGCTGCAATGTTTGAATCAACATGAGTTCTTTTCACAACTTGGTTTAAATGCAGAACTTTCAGAGCTGCCAACTTTTTAATTTAGTTTGGAGTGAGGTTTGGTATTGCTGAGGTCAGTGGATTTTACGAGTAGGCCTTCTATGACTCTCATTTTGTTGTTGAAATGCAAGAGAGTAGGTGTAGCTTCAACATTGGAGGGGACCCATATTAAGGGGGAGGGATCTGGGGGTCCCCCATTCTGGTGAAATATTCTGCATCAGTTCATGGTGGAAATGTCTTGATTTATATAAAAGGAAACGCATAATTTAGGCGGCAGGTGACGATTCAAAATATAAAAATACAATAGCATGTAATGCAGTAAGGCTCTCGGGCATTCTGTATTGCTTTCAGATAAGTTTTCTCCTGAAGATCTTTTCTTATTTAATATCATCCCTGTGAGTCAGCACACATGCAGGCGGGATATAGTGCCTTATTTTAACAAGAGCACGGCGTGAAGCGCATCAAAACGCAATTGCGTTTGGGGAGTGTCCAACTCCAATTTTGCTTGTTTGACGGTGAAAAAAATGGTCAGTATGCCAAGCAGAAGGGTTGTACTGTGTCTGTGAATTAGTCATGGGTGTGTTTTTGGCATAACATGCAATAAACCAATGTGTTTTGCTGCGCATTGCTATTATAATAGCGGATGAATGGTGCATTATCAAAAAAAATATAAATTGACTCATTGAAGTGTGGACGTGCTTTAAAAACTGTCTCTGATTGTGAAGTCTAATGTTACACTGGAGCTCTGTGGTTTATCAGTGAAGTGTCTGAACTACAGGGCAGACTGGAGTCTGTTAACAGACTATAAAACTTCACTAGCACGGGCCACGCCACAACAATGTGTGATTTAGAGGTACATGCAGATGAGGGAATGAAGGGATGATGGGATGAGACTAGGAAGGATGGAGGGAATCGAGGATGAGTGGATGTATGTAAGGATGAAAGGATGAAGGGGAGGTAAAGGGAGGGTTTGTCGAGCAATCTGAACACAAATGTTAACTTCAGCTCCTCCAATGAAGTGCAACTCACAGCCGCTTCAAAAGAAAGCATCCTGGAGCAGTGGGACAGTCCCAAACAGAGCACATCTGTGCCTCATTTTTTAAATGTTGATATTGCAGAACTCTATCAGTCACAAATTGCGACTCACAGTGTGAGAATGGTCACACTTGATTACTACCAAGGCTTATGTCAGTGTTGCAGAGTTTATTTGCTTGTGAAAAGTGTTAATTGCACGACTTTTCCTTCACATTCGTGTCATTTCCTTTCTGTCTGTGGATTGAGCCAAGCTAGTTGTTTCACCTGCCTCCAGCCATACGCTAAGCTAACCAGCGCCTGGCCGTAGCTTTATCTTTAATGTACAGACATGAGAGTGGTATCAATTTTCTCATCTGACACAAGGCAAGAAAGCAAAGACGTGTCCCAAAGTATTCCTTTAAACTTCAATAATGCTTAGACGTCAACCTTAAAAACTTCTACCACAGGTTTGGGGAACAGACAGCTAACAGAGATGTAATCCTGCCTCTTTTTAAGACGTGCACCAGTGAATCAGTGGGCTCCTGTTGAATAAACCATGAACTAAATGGGCCAGTAAGGGCCATCATGCTTTCTGTCTGCATCTCTCACTCCCTTCTCTCTCTCATGTCCGCCGTTTGTCACAGTTTGTCTTTCTCAACTGATTTATGTCTTTTCTCTCTGTCTCATTCTTTCTGTTGACCGCGATGCAGCAAATCTTTATCCTCATCTTCCCTCACCTCCTGTATTTAAATCCCTGTTCCTTTACACACACTTATCACTGTGTTTCACTTTTAAACTCTCCTCATTTTTTGGTCTGTTTGATCTATAATATCATAAATTTCCCCCCAATCTTGCACACATGTACCTCCCTTTCTCATTCATCCTTATGCAAGGCTTTAAAGTTCTGTCCCAAATTTATGAAGAAAATGATCTTCAGTTGTGCATAATGTTGGCAATTTGTGCATACTTTCTTACCTTGAGAAATCAAAATAAATACTTTTATTTTTACTCTCCTTATGCACACTGTACAGTGCCAGAGACAGGTTGTGATAACGAAAAGCGGAAAAAAGCTGTAAGAATTTGTATCAGAAGACATACAAGAGAAATGTGACCCCCACGAGATAATTTGGAGGGGGCAATGTCTCATGACTGGGTTTAAAAAAAGTTTACGGAACAACACAGCTAATTTTCAACTCTTTGTGTCCTCAAATGTCAGCACTGTCAAGATGGTTGGTTATTGGTTGATGGTGCAAATTAAGGTATTAAAGTTCACCAAAGTTGAACGCAACGCAAGAGTTTATGCTGAGTTACTTGCACTTGTTAGTGAACCCATTTTGATGTTTCTATTGCAATACATTGATTTCACCCCAGATTTTGCAGTTTTAAATGCTAGTGTGACCTGGCCATCACAATATGTGTACTTTGTGTTACATATAAATACAAGCTGTGAATAACAATAGCGATGACAACAGCTAAAGCTTGCTTTAAAAGTTGCTAGAAGTCAGTCAATGAAACATACATACTGTATAGGCCTATATATTTTTCTTTTTAAGTTGCTAAATGACATCAATTCCTCATTTGTGTCCGTGAGACCTTATTCAGCCATTCGCATTTAGTTAAATGAGAGAGTTTGTATACATTTTCAAAAAATCTAGTCAAACTAAATGGCCTAATATAATAAGGCTTTATAAATCAATTCAAGCTGCTATCATCTCATCAATTTGTAATTTCACACATTTTTTAGATAGCATATATAGACTGTGGAACTAAAGTAACATGACTAGAGGGGATCCAGACAATGGGATAAACCAACTCTTGTAAATTCTTGGAAAGCCGGAAAGAAATATAGTCAAATGGCCAATTTATAGAGCATGCAAATAAAGGAGGAGGTGTTCCCCAGGAAAACAAATTAGTGATTGGTCATTAGATACAGTGATACTCATTCCCAGTTCTTCTCTTTCCAACTCAGTCATTCCAGAAAGTTGCACAGAAAGCAAGGATAAGAGCACATTCACTGAGAAACACTGAGGACTTTTCAAGTGAGAATATGTCTGCTCATAAAGTTGCTAGATAGCATGCTATCACATGATGCTGAACCCAATGTGACTGGAATTGAGAACACAGTAGTCAAATGATACTCTAAGTGACAATGGCAGGGTGACTGGAATAATGGCAACTTGCTATACTGCATTAGCTATGGCAGTGTGCAAATTGTTGATGAAGGGTTGTGATAGTTATGTAAGCATAAAAGAGATCTGATGTCTGAGTTGCAAAACTATCAATCTATCGAGAACAGCACAGAGAAGCTGATAAACAGTAACAATATATATATAATTATAAATTTAGATTAACTGAACTGGGCACAGAAATCATCACACCTCACTATCTCCTATTACACACTATATCTGTGTTAAAATAACATAATTGTTCCAAAAATCTTTGCTGTCCCACTAAGGAATTTCAACTTTCATGAAGATGAGTGTCAGTATTAGGTAGCACGAGATATGATACTTGGCAGAAAAGAGAAGAAACAGATTGACAGGTGATCTGACCGGTGGAAAGTGCAGAGCTCAGAATACTTGGCCAACAAATACACAGACAAAATTCTAATGAAATGAGGAAGTCACTTTCCTAAATGTAACGGTGACGAGCTCTGTCTGGCCACACTGAACAGAAGCAGCTGCACCCTCCTATTTGCTTTTAGCTAAAAGGTTGTAATTCTGTCTAGTCTTGACAGCACGGATAAACAAACCTCCCTTAAACTCCGTCTGCTTTCTGTCTTTATGTCAAACACTGTGTCGATAATTAGCAGATGGCTGATGAGTCACAAGGCAAGGAAGCAAGGGAGAAAAAAAACTACATGCTAACTGATGAGATACACACAGATACAAACTGAAAATTTCAATGTCTTGAAAATGTTTTCCCATAATTTAGCTCAGGTGTAAAAGGGCTTTAGAATAAAAATTAGGCAAAAGTTAAAGTTAAAGGTCCCACACAGCCGTGGCGGACTCACATGCTGTAGGTGTCTTCACCTTTATTGCCCGAATTAGACCTCTTCAAAATTACTCCCTCATTCACAACTCACTATACAACATAAAAGCAATAGTTCACTCTATAGCAGTGTTGGGCTGTAATGAATTACTGTAATGATGTTACTTTCCCCAGTAACTAGTAGTGTAATAGTAACATAACGAGTAACATAACTTGTTACTTTTATTACCCAGTAATAAGTAATGTAGTAGGCAAGTAAAAAGTAACTTATTGCAATTTCTGAGTAACTTGCCCAACACTGCTATGTTATTACAAACAAACACTATAGTGAGCAGTCAATTGACATTTTTGGCACTTGATAGGTCAATTGTTGCATTACTATAATTTTTGCTTCTTATCCTATGCCATGGACTGTTAGCAGAACGAAGTGCATATGGAACATTCCATTTTTAAGGGCTCTATATTGAGTGCACTATATAGTGAATAGGCCTTTTTCACTGCAGACATTTAGACTTGTTTTCATTTTAGAAGTGCAGCTGAAAGGCAGATAAAACTTGATTTCATTCAGTCAGCAGTTGCAGAAAATGTGCAGTTATTATAGTAACCCCAAGTTATTATTTCACAACATTTCCATTGTACATGCAAAGATGACAGCAGCAGCGCGATGGATTGTAGCACATTAGAGATGCAGCTACAAGTGAAAATAGTAAACTAAGTGCTGTCAAATGATGCAACTATTTCAGAGAATTATTGGCTGCTGAAACACCCATCCAGCTGCAAAACAATGGCTTTGAGGCAGCCATGACGATCACAAGCAACACAAGCACAATGCACACTTACGCATACACACAAGCAAGCTCAGGCATACCGATACACTTATACTTAAATTACATACCAGCACACACAAAAAATGCTCACCGATGCATGCAACTTGTACTTGAAGTAGATGTGGGTGCATCATGCACACACACTAATGCACGCACACACTCCCTGGCTTGCTGTTTCAGCAGCTTGGGGGCTGGAAGGCCGGCCCTGAAATCTGCACTATGAATGTAAAGACAGAACTCGGCCAATTAAACCTCAATTACTGCCCTGTTGTCAGATATATGACACTATCTCTTCTTCCTCTCCTCACCCTGCTCTTCTTTCTCTTTCTCTGTCCTCCTCTCCCTTTCAGACTCTGCCACCTCCTGCCTCTCTTTCTGTCAATCTCTCCCTCCCTGCATCTTCTTTTTAACAATTCTCTCCACTACCCGTTCGTCTCACTCTCGCCCTCATTAAAACAGTTCCCCGGTCTTCGCCCAGGAGAGAGGAGGAGGAGGAGGGTAAAAATAGCTCTTCTTCAGCATGTGCTCACTGGGTCTTTCTTTCAAGCCTGCGTTCCATACATTAAATAACTACGTTACTTCATAACAACTGTCTTTTCTTCTTCTTCTCTCTTTGTTCCTCACTGACTTTCAGTCTCTTGTTTCTCCTGCTCTGCAGCTCCTCACCCATCCCCGCTCATACCTGCCTCTTTAAAGGCAGCTTGCAGCTGTGTGTTTCTAGCAGCCATGGAGTTGTTGAAACACCCCAAGAGACTGCTATCAAGTTGCACAGAATCCTACAGCTTATTTGTGATGGAGAAAGAGCTGCTTTCTCTGTGATATAACTGGCCTGTGCTCGGGGAAAGACCAGCATGAAATGAAAATGTGAAACATCAGTGACATTCTGTATCTGAGCAGTTGGTAATTAGGTAGTGCAAGCATTTAAAACTTTTGATATCGACAGCATTTCTCTAACCCTCTGCTTTTGCTGTGCCCTAAAGGCTGCCACTCTGTGAATGCCTTTACCTTCTTGTGTCTCTGTGTGGCCTGTCCTCTTTCCAGGTCTCTAGGTTGGAGAGGTGGTGGTGTGGCTCAGATCCTGCTTAGTAGGTCGACACCTGAAGATGCTCAATTGTCCTCCTGGATCCATTCTCTTCACTTAAGTTTTAAAATCTACATTTTCTATGTACATAATTGTATATACTATAATTTTGTGTTAATCTATTCTGTACACACATCTATGGCGTGTCTGTCTGTCCTGGGAGAGGGATTCCTCCTCTTTTGCTCTTTCTGAGGTTTCTTCCATTTCTTCCCTGTTAAAAGGGTTAGTTTTTTTTGGGGGGGGGGGTCCTCTTTGGAATCGAGGGTTTAAGAACAGAGAGTGTCATATGCTA
Organism: Micropterus dolomieu; assembly: GCF_021292245.1. Classification (NCBI taxonomy): domain Eukaryota; kingdom Metazoa; phylum Chordata; class Actinopteri; order Centrarchiformes; family Centrarchidae; genus Micropterus; species Micropterus dolomieu. Next base: position 29,323,524 of record NC_060171.1, on the reverse strand, counting down.
CAGACTGTGAAGCCCCTTGAGGCACACTGGGCTTTGTGGTATTGGGCTATATAAATAAAACTGACTTGACTTAAAATTTTGACAGCTGATGCCACAGTCTGTTGTAAAGGCACAATCATCTCTTAGAATAACCCCAGGCGAGATAAAAATGTCATCTACTGCAATGATGTCACCAGTTAAATCATCAGGAAAAATTGTTTACGTTCACTTTGTCTACAACTTCAGTTGATAAATGGATTTTGTGCAGTGTGTATCTACACAGACACACACAACTATTGTGTTAATAAAACAGAGGTCAGACTAAATAAACCGTTGTTCACATTAAAGTGAACAGATATCTTCTGTACAGAGATACATTTTGGGCACATAGTTGTGCTGAAGAGGAGTAATCAGCTTGGATAACAGAGAAACCCCCTCCACACACACAAACACACATACACTGGAAGAGCAAACGGCCATCTGGCTACTATGAAAGCAAAGCTTTTTATGCTGCTTCCTCATTAGTTAAATTCTTTTTTGTCAATGACAAAGTGATAGGATAAAAGAGGCGAGGCGGGAGAGGATGAGAAAGAGGAAAGATGGATAAAGCAGGAAGAGATGTAAAGGGAGAAGAGGAAGAGAGAAAAAGAGAGAAAGTAGCAGTACATGTGATGCCAGAGGGTATAAACAAACTCCTCACTGGCAGAGCTACACAGTAATATATGCTTTCTCCTTTGAAAACACTTTAATGTCCCAACATGCTAAAAATACAGCACACTGTGCAGCAGCTCAGACAGCAGACAGACAGAGCTTCGTACGCAGTAGTTTCCTGCTCTGCAAAAGGTTTCTGAGACAATCATCTGTCTGAAAACCTCCCCAGCAAGGCCAAAATACTTTGTTTATACTTTGGTTGTTTGTTGGATTCACTTCTTGTGAATTTCTGCCACTGGAAGCAAAACTACAGATGCAAACTATGTGAAAACAACACTGACCTTTAACTGAACATTCAGAGAGCAAACCTCTGCCAAGACTGTGCAACTGCCTTCTCTATTGCTGATAAACCTTTCTTAAAGCAGACATTTTGAATTGTCATTTTTAGAAAATGCACAGGTGTAACTCATTTATACCAGTAAGCAAGTATGCCCAGTACCTGGGCCCTGAAATGTAGTCATAAGATAGTAAGTGCATACAAAATGTCACCAATAAGAAAAGTCTATAAAACATGGACAGAAGTCCAGAACTTCATGAGACAACTGAACACAATTCCTTTTCTTATGTTCAATGTTGAGAAAGCCCCTTTTTCGGTCTTGATTTGTTCACACAATTAAAATATTGTGGTAAAATACATACAATAATAGGGCATCAATGGATATCTACAAGGAGGATATACATTGATGCTCTACTATTCCGTGTCTTATTTATTTTTACTAAATGATGAGTATTTTTCATTGAAATCTGTTTTTTATAACCTGCTAATTATAAGACAAACGTGTATGGGATCAGAAATATAACCTCCTTGGTGGAGGTATAATAACGCAAATCAATCTGAGATTATAGAGAACTGCAAACCATGTGTAAAACTGTGAAACCTCTCAAATCAGATGAAATAATACTATCAACAATCATCATTTCATGTTACAACATACAATATTTTAGAAAGTTCTTTAATGGATAATGTTTAACAAATACATTATACAAACAAACATTTTCACATCTCTCTCTCTCTCTCTCTCTGCAGAGAGCAATTAAGGTACTCAATGCAATCACTCACCATCTTTGTCAGCTCTTCTGAATATCTGTGAAGAGAAAGCAAGACAGTGTAGTTAGTATCACTGAAGCAGTGAGCTGCATGAGGTAAGAACAGGAAAAATGTACAATCATATAAAAGCCATTGAAGGAAGGTGGTTCAAGAACAATCCTTCAAGTGTTTGGGAAAGTAACTTTTTGGCGACTAATTACTAGTTACATAGGGTGGACACACTAATAGAAACACAAATGTACAAAACTGGAAAGTTTTCTAACACAGTCTGGATTTGGAATTGGACAAAAATAGTATATACAGAAGGGCTACTGTATAAAATTTATTTTCATTGTTGTTTTCATACAGGTGATCATGTTATTTTCTCTACTCCCTATATGTCATTAAAAGTGTTTATTCTTAACATTTTTCAATATATTTTGTATTAATCTACTAAAGTATAGGAATGCACCGAATAGTGATACCAGATATAGGCCCAATACTGACTAAAATAGCTCGATCAGGGGCCAATCTCCATCCATCGTCAACCGCTTATCCTGCGTACAGGGGCGTGGGGGGCCGGAGCCAATCCCAGCTGACATCGGGCGAAAGGCGGGGTACACCCTGGTCAGGTCACGAATCCATCGCAGGGCCACAAATAGACAAATAACCAATTTCTTTTTTCCCAATATTGCAATTGCAATTTAATATGCGATTAATTTTTAAGCTCTTTATCTTCTGTATTATTCAAAACAGACAAGCAGTAAATCAGTGTAAAGTATGACCAACACAATATTAGGTAGATTAAACATACACTGTTCTTTCTTGTGGGTCAGGCCTGTGTTTTGATGAAAGTGATGAAGGTGATGCATGAATTGCATGAATTATTATTATGAGCAATGGTGGAGAAGAAGTATCTAATTTTAATAATATGAGAAAGATTATTGAGAGTCAAGTCATGGCATTAAATAATATGATATTATATCATCAGGTAGGCATTCACCACACAGTATTATACATGTAGCCCGAGGACGCCATTGCTGATCTTGGACTGTTTGTAGTTTCCACACGAGCACCTAACGAGGACTTCGCCTATGCTGCCGTTTGGATTCATCTTTTCATCGCTTCCTGCTCTGTTTCTTCTGGATGGACGCCGAACTGTGAGTTGGACCATGTGTGTTGTTACTCTGTTGAGAGAGGAAAAAAGGATTTTGTCGGCCGCACCGCAGCCCAGCTACACACAGGCCTGCAACTTTTTATATTTTTGCGCACATTTGAGAGATTGTGTGTGTGCATGCGGGCCCGATGCGTGTTTGTCTGGTAACTGATTAAGTACATGAAAGTATTTGGAGTTTAAAATTAGTATTTGCCTATTAATGTTTTGAAGGGTAAAACAGGGGAAATATAAGGGGTTTTGCTGAAGAAATAAGACAAAAGAATTAACATTCAACATTGTGTGGTATAATATTTTGGTATAATTTTAAGGTAATTATTTGCTAACTTTTGGCGAAGGTATTTGAGTTTAATATTCTTTCTAAAACTAAATTTATTTTAAAGAGGTATATTTTGTGTTTTTGTATTGTTTTGTATTGCTGCATTATCTGAAGAATCCGGTGGATACTTTTTGTATTATTTAAAAAGGAAAGCAGCCAGTGAAATATTATTCCTTTTAATATAAGAGAGTTGTTGGGTCAGTTATTTCAAATGAAGCCTACTATGTTGAGAGATTCAAATGCTAAGTTTGACAAGTTCTGTGTATGTTAAGAGGGTATTTCCGGAATCACCCAAAACAGGTAAACCTTCATGGTAGCAACCTTTTGAAACGCACACCGAACCCATAACACCCCATCAGTCAAGTCTAAAGCTAATCATAGTCGCTTAGGCGCTTATACAGGGTGGTGGGGTGCTACATAGAGTAAGCGTTCAATACAAAACCCACAGTTCAACCACCAATTAATGAGTCTCTCTCAAAAACCTCCAAAAATACTCTGTTTGAGGTTCAATTCAGAAGTTGGCCAACAAACATAAAACCAAGTGACGCCTCTCGTGTTTAATAGACAAGCTTAGTAATTCTCCGACAACACCGGAGTTCCCCTTCTCGGAGAACGAGGGTTACATATGTAACCCGAGACGTTCCCCTCCCCTGCAGCCTCCAATGCTGGTAAGCAGCGCGCTGGCTGTAACTCGGGACAGACTGCGCCTCTTTCGGACTTGTGAGTTTGGTTTGAAACGCCGTTTCACAGATATTTCCTGAGCTGACTGGTGGCTTAGTGGCTGAGTGTGTGACGCTGGCACCGATCACTTACATTACTACACGTCTTTCTGTTGTGCACTTTTCCTTTCTGTTGTGCATTTTTCCTGTTCTCCAAAGCGGCAGATGGCCCAACGATTTCAACCACCAACACCACCAAGTTACCCGCGGGTGCCACTTTCATTCACTGTGTGATGCTAAAGTTTCTGTAGTGTCAGCTTCTGTCAAGCTTAAGGCCGTTATACAACAACAAGTCAAGGTACAGCATGCTTCACATGTTATGCTATACACAGCTGAGATAAGCCTCGGTGCCTGACTATTAAAATTTTCTCCTGAACAGCCTATCGGAACTCTTCGTGAGAGAGGGCAGGAAACCCTAAACTGCCCCCCACACACGCAACCATGTCTTCCCGTTTCTGGTTTCCCGTCTCTCGGGAAACCAGAAACAAGCCCTCCCTCAGGGGAACTGCCCTCTGGGAACCCTGCCCCGACAAACAAAAGCACCAACACACGCTGTCTCGCTGTCTCTTGTCCTCTCTTGTTCCTGGCTCTCCAACTGCGCTTCAGCACGCGGCCAGCGTGCTCCCTCTCCCGGCAGCACCCTACGAACTTCGACCCGGCGCAGCGAAGGCTTTGTTCGTTTCAAGCCACACATGTTCGCTTCAAGCCACACGACCTCAGCTTTCCCTCGTTTCCAACAACTTTACTTGCGTTTTATTGTCTTTGGTTTTGTTTTGTTAAAAGTTATCAGTCACGTTAAGTTACACTAGTTTAATTGAAGATTCGTCGAGCTAATCCCACCGACGGTGGACCCACCCACATGGCCCGCCAGTAGTAACAAAGGATGACCAAACCTCTGACCCGAGCCAGGATTTGAAAAGGCCCCCACTGCGAGTTTCTTCAATAAGCTGACAAAAGACAGACCTCCGGAGCAATTCCCTGGCAGAGAAAGCGACGGCTTTAAGCTGTCCTAACCGAGAACGCACGGAACTCCGCCAGTGGGAAGCCGTTTACCAACAACCCGGCTGGGAGAAGCGACATGCAGTAAGCCCAAATCCCTGCATTCTGTGGTCAGTGATGTCTAATAGTTTGTTAATCCATTATCTTTAGTCCTTAAAACTCATAGCTTGCGTTCATTAGCTGCTCGTATGAGTAAAAATTCTCCCCACAATAGAACCCCACATTCTCATTGTTTAGCCATTGTTTATCTTTTTGATGTATATGTAGCCGCATTTATAGTCACCTTAGTTAGTTAATAAATTTCACTGTAATCAAAGGAATTGTGTGTGTATTGCCTGTCTCCAAGTCCCTGCCACGAGAATTTACCCCTTCGATATGAGACTGACTGACTTTAAGATAACTGAGCGATTGTTAACTAACTGATCACTAGTGAATAATTGTCTAATTACTAACCATACTCAGGGAATCCCGAGACCCTGGGCGAACGGAATCTCGGGTGGTGCCCCGCGAGAGATTTATGAATAAATATTTTCTGAATATTAAAATTCATAATTTGGTATTCTCATAAATGTATTAGATCAAATGTAGTCATGCTACAAGTGTAGAGCTGGTGCTGGGAGAGTGGGCGACATAAATGGACTCAGCAGCCTCTGTGGACGTGACGTAAGCTAAAGGCAGAGGCAGAGAGACCGAAGAGGACATTGATAGAGAAAGCTAAAAAGAGAAAAGGAGAGCCAGGACCAAAGTAACCAAAGTTGTGGACTTCCTAGTTTTTTATCATAATCATAACAAATGCACAGCTGCTCCTTATATATGACAGCTGTGAATTACACTCTGATATGGTATAGGTGCCAAATTGCACCAAATCTTATATAATGTTGCCTTACACATGATGAATGATTGCCAGTCTATTCCTCACAGTAGGGATTACAGTTTATTAATTTTACACTGGTATTGGTACTCAGCATCGGTTTATACCCAAAGCCCACACATCGGTACCTTGGAACCAAGATGGTGCTGCGTATAGCTGCCTCGGTGTTAGGTATGCTCTGTTTTGTTTTGCTTTTGTGTGTTAATTCAGTTTTCGGCTGTGATTCCTGGAGATCTTTCACCAGAGAAGAGCTCATGAACATCAGGGGAACATCAGATTTATTTCCAACTTTTCTCGCGTCATCAGTGGAATTATTGGACATTTTGGTGAAGAGTACGCTCACTGTTGTTCGCTGCTGGGAAACGCTGTAAGAGAGGGAAAAGAGCCGGGTCGTTTCCGACAGCGAGGACTCCGCACATCGCTACGGCAATATTTCTCTCCAACGTGCGCTCACTGTGCAACAAACTGCATGAACTTCAGTTACTGGTGGGGAAAAAGACTTTTATTCATCCTCTGTTCTGTGCTTCACGGAGACGTGGCCGTGTGGATCAATACCGGACTCAAATGGCTGGCTTCCAGGTCTACAGAGCAGATCGGCCAAAACAAAAGGTGGTGGTGTCTGTTTTTACATTAACAAAGTGATTCAGCAGCACTGTTCTCACCACCTGGAATATTTACTGATACACTGTAAACCTTTTTACTCTCGCCATTAGTTTGCTAGATACTTTCTGCTCTGTGTTTACATTCCACCACAGGCCAACGTGCACGACGCCCAGCGTATGCTGGCCGACCAGATACTGTGGGTAGGGCGGACATTCCCAGACTCCTTAAGTACTGTTCTTGGTGACTTTAACAAAGGAAACCTCAGCCATGAACTCCCAAAATACAGACAGTTTATAAAGTGTCCAACCCGAAGAGAGAACATTTTGGATCACTGCTACACTACAGTTAGCCGTGCCTATCACGCCATCCCCCACGCTCCTCTTGGACACTCTGACCACATCATGGTGCACCTGATTCCTGCATACAGACAGAAGTTAAAACTCTGTAAACCTGTGGTGAGGACATCAGTGAAGCTGTAGAGAACATCCAGGCGTGTTTGGACTGCACTGACTGGGATATATTCAGGACTGCTACCAACAGTCTGGATGAGTTTACTTATGCTGTCCTACATCAGCTTCTGTGAAGACAGCTGTGTACCATCACGGACAAGGGTGAGTTTTAACAATGACAAACCCTGGTTTACAGCCAAACTCAGACAGCTAAGGTTGGAAAAGGAGAAGGCATTTAGGAGTGGGGACCGAGCAGTGAGCAGGGCAGTAAAGTACAGGTTTAGCAAGGAGAAGCTAAACGATTGTACTAAGAGAAACTTCAACACCAGTTCTCTGCAAAACAATGCCACTCTGAGATAACTGTTGTTGTGATTTGGTGCTATATAAATAAAATTGAATTGAATTGAACTTCTGTTTGGAGGTGGTTCAGACAGATCACAAACTACAAACCCAAAGCCCCCTACTCCATGACATGGCATGGCAAATGAGCTGAACCAGTTCTACTGCTGCCTCGAGAGACAATCGGACACCATCCCCCAAGACTCCTCCGCTCAGCCTCATTTGAGAAGTATGGTCAAAAGATGTTAAGTGGTTTACAGGAAGAAAACAGTGTGAGTGAAATGTGTGCTAAGCTCCCATAAACTCTGAGCAGTTTCTTGTATCTGCTGTAACTAAAAATGCAGTGCTGACCGCCACGTATTGATTTTTATTTTTTTTTACTAGGCCTATTTAAAATCGCATTTGATCGCCATAGCACATGTCACTCTCTCTCTCTCTCTCCCTCATGAACACAGCTGCACAAATCTGTCCAACACAATGCTGTCAATGTGAGAGACCCAGCTTAAAAAAGTTATTACCAAGCATATAAGGAGCCTAGCTAATAAAGAAAGCTAAGTTAATGCTAGTATACAGCTGGGTTTTCGAGGCTAACACACTGTACATAGCTGGTAGTCAATATCGACTTTTTCTGGAAGGCTATTCAGAAAGAGACATCAGTGTAACAGCTTTGGTTGGAAGAAATTTAACATAAGAAATAAAAAAAACTACTTCAGATGTATTGGCAAGCCAAGCCAGACTGAAAGTGATGTCTTTTTTTTTTACTTTAATGCGGTCTGTAAATGGATACCCAGTGGGTGAATACCTGGAAATAGAAATGTTTGGTCCATTCAATTTGTTAACCAGCGCAGCTCGTACAGTGAGTCCATGCAGAAACTGAATCACACACATTCCTTTAAACAAAGTGTGTCTCAACCAGATAAGGGGCAGTGGTTTCTGATAACGCTTGTAAGCAGAGGATAAAAACTCACAAATATTATGTACAGACACACATACTGACTGAGAATTTCTTGTTGTGTAAGCGTGCACCATGTTCTATGAAACGTATGAACACACAATTCAGGGAGATAATTTATAGCTTCAATGAAAGCTTCTCTCCCTATGGAATTGAAAGTGGCAGGTGTGGTACTTTCATCAGTGTTTCAGAGTGTGATATAAGTTGTTCCTACTGACAACAACTGCCAGAAAACAGCACAGTGACAGAGAAGGGGTGGAAGACCGAGAGAAAGACACGGTGAGGGGGATGCAAAAGATGAAATGAGCAGACAGAAAGAAAGTGGGAGGGAGGGTACTTATTTTCTTTTGAGAAAACCTGTCACCAGTGGACTGTTGTAGCACTAACTGTTCTTGTGAAAGACATAACTGACAACTTTAATAGACATCTTTCCAACCTACAGGGGATTAGTGATTGGTACTGAAAAGATTTTTGGTGGAGCATCTCTTGAATGTCTGAACTGAACTTCAGATTCCTTTCCATTACACTTGAGAGCAGTACTGTTGCAGAGCTAGTGTGGATTTTCACCAACAAATGTATGAAACTGTCAGAAGTCTTGACACTGACTGACTGACATTATCAACCGTTAATGTCAAAATAAAAAAGGATTTTACGGTTTAATTTTTTTTTTAAATGTTGTGACTCGCATTTAATATTTCAAGTCCAGCAGAAATGAGAAATCAATTAGTTGATCAAGAGAAACTCAATCGGCAAATATGTTGATAATTTTTTCATAGTTTCAGTCCCTTTTCAAGCAAAATGCCAAATATTCCAGTTTCCTGGCCCTGAAATGTGAGGATCAAATATGTTGAATAAGTCACCTTGGCCTCTGAGAGATCATAATGGTCATTTTATTACATTGCTGACAAAACTTTTAATTAATTAGTGAATCAAGAAGTGAATCAATAGTCAGCAGATTATAGATAATGCAAGTAATCGTTGGTGCAGCCCAAATTTCAAGACAAAGTAGATAGACAACGTTGACAACAGTCATGACTGCAGTTCAAAGTCATCAGGATGGAACTTACATAATGTACAAGTACAAAAGCACATAAACTAGTCTACATATCCTTTACTCCAAAAGTTTACTGCTTGGAAAACTATATGCGATGCATTCAGATGGCGACTGTAGCCAGCTCAAGAGGCCAAAGTGAAAATCATTAACTGCTGAGACGCACGACATTTCGAATGACAAGCTGTTCTACATTGTTCTGGTATCCGGCTGCACCCTGGGGCGCACTAAACTCTTCAGAAAACAGCCAACTCTGGAGCTGCTGGAGACAGACAAGCTTGGAGAGGAGGGAAAGTGTCGCCGTGAGGAGGTGGTGTGTGTGTGTGTGTGTGTGTGTGTGTGTGTGTGTGTGCGCGTGTGTGAGAAGAGAGAGTTGTAACAGAAATACAGATTGAGATGAAAATATGAGACACCAAAAGGAGATAACGACTGAACGAAGCAGAAACAAAAGAGAGAGGGGGGATGTTGCATCCATCTCCTAACCTAAGGATGGATGTTTTCTTGGCCTGGCTGGGGAGAGAGGAGAGGAAGAGGACATGAAGGATATGGAGGAAAGGAGGAGAGGAGAGAAGGAACAAGGGGAAGAGCACAAAGGATGAAAGGGGTTTAAAGAATAGAAAGAAAGGTGCATCAGGGTTAAGATGAAGGAGAAGACAAGAACAGCAAAGGATGAGAAACAAGCCAGCAGAGAGGGTCTAATGAGGAGAATGCTGCCTGAGGGTGCGTGCACACACACACACACACACACACACACACACACACACACACACACACACAGAAATCACTTGAATCCCTTTGGAGTGGACTGCATCTCCATGATAATAATGGTGGAGTCAATAATATTGGAAAATGGCAAAAACAATTAACATTTTTAAAGTTCAAACGGATGTGCAAAAAGTGAGCTGGAGAGAAAATGCCAGAAACAGTTTATTGATGATATCAGAAGGCGCGGCCTGCACTGTGTATCAACCAATCAGTGTGAGTATAGCAGATAACCCTCATGTTCAGGGCAACTCAAACTTCATAAAACTCAAACTTCATAAATACAGTAGCCTACTTATCTGAGACCAGCTGTTCCTGTGTCACACATCAGAAAAAGGTCAAAGAGACATTTTGGGTCCTGACTCAAAGCTCACAAAAACCCTGCTGTACTGCATCTTCCTGAGTGGATAGTCTCTTGCTCAAGCAGGGAGTATACTGTTAGGCTACACCCTCCTAAACCCCTCTACACACTCACAGGCAAACACACACACATACATAATTAGTTTACTAGGGTACTAGGATATATTGGCCCTCTGGTCTTGATCATAATTAGTTTTCCATGGACCCCTTCTTTACCAGTCTATTTGGGTTGTGGCAGGGTCTGCGGAAACTGAACTAATTTTCTCTTTTGTTTTCTACCCCGTTAAAGCATTCACGCAACATCAGGTGATCTCCAGGGAGAGGATTTAATGGGGCGGTGATGAAAAATAACCCAATAGTATTGATGGACTGACCTAAATCGACATGGCGCTGCGTAATTGCCACTTCCATTACAGGAAGGCTGCATCTTTGTATAGGTTTATCTGTTGGACTTTGCGCTTGATGAAATATTAGGTCAATAAAACATATGGTAGTAAGACATTTTCATTAATAATTAAAGTGTTGTGATAAAACTGTCTTAAGTATCCTAACAGACAATCTGACCAACTGATGGTCCTGAGCGGCGAAGTGCGGCGGTGCGCGTCGGACTTTGGAAAGATAATAAAGCCATCACCAAGAGTAGGCTAACGCTACTGCACCGACAAGGATTTATTATGACGTCTGTATTGACAAAGAAGTAAACAAGTTAAGCCAAGCTTAAAAGAGTATTGGTCAATAGGATGCGGAAAATGGATAGTGACTCTTTGGACAGGGAAACGGAGGAAGTGAACGCACAATGAGATTGCCCAGACACAGGGAGCGTATGATCCCCGACAGCCACCAAAGTAGGTTATCTGTTAAGAAGGCACATCTCCTGCTCTGTTAAGTTCGAGCTACAACCCTTAACAGTAAGTAATTGTAAGAGCGTCTCTGTGCGTAAGTGCGCACAGCATCGGATGTCTTCATCCTGCACACCCTCCCACCCAACCCGTCAGGCTGACCACTGCCCGGTGGCTCTCCATACTCACATCCAAAATAACGGAGATGCCTCTCCGCGGTTCCGGGGCGAAGAACTGCTCCTGAGCCACGGCTACCTCCTCCTTGCTGGAGGCGTACTCCCGGCTGGAGATGTTCTTGTTGTCGCTCATTTTGGTGACGATCCAGCGGACGAGCCCGTCGATTCCACCGGGCTGAGCGCCGCTGTTTCCGGACTGCGCTGCCGTTGCGGACTCGCTGTCCTGACCGGCTACGGGGTTCGGCTGCTCGCGGCTTTCTTGGGCTCGAAGTTTCGCTTGTTCTTTATTGAGCAGTTTGTGGACTCCGTCCCTACAGTAGCGCGCTGCCTGCTCACACATCCTTTTGCTGCGGAGCGCTCATGCTGCGCTCTATGGGGGAGAGAGAGAAGCCCCCACCCACCGACCCCCCCCGTTACATCACAGCACCCACCCCAAAACACACCCACCCATCCGACATATCCTGCATACCCACAATATTATCTGTCGTTCGAAAGTCAGTTATGACGCATTGAGATGAGTATGTGTTGAGAGTTTATAGTGACGTTGTTGCACTTACTGGATCTCACGATGTATTACTGTGCTACACTACAATTTTCTGTTTATATGTAAATATTGGAATTGTGTGTTTAATTGGGTCTAGGTGTTGATCAGTCCAACATCCATCTTGTAATAAAGAATAATAAATTATTCTGGGCTTGTTGTCCAAAAGAATTACATCTACTTTGCTCTGTCTTTTCTTTAATGTCTAATCTGAAAGACAATGCTATGTTTCCCTTCCCTCCCTTAAACAGTTACAGCTCACTTTGTCCCAATGATCAAGATCAGAGGATCTTCTCTCCTAAGAGGAATGACTCTTGAACTGTCAACCCAGCTCCTCATTACATGTTTAGGTGTGTGTGTGTGTGTGTGTGTGTGTGTGTGTGTGTGTGTGAGAGAGAGAGAGAGAGAGAAAGAGAGTGAGAGAGAGAGACATGACACATCTAACTTTTGTAATGAGTGTGTGCTCCAGCTCTGCCTTTTCAACTGAGTAGCTGTTGTTGTCTGCATTGTCCTGTGTGTCTAACAGCACGCAAGGTAGTTTGGACAAATTAACTCCTGGTGGAAAGTTGACACTCTAGCACTCGGGTTATAATAATGACCAAAAGGATCGAAAAAAGGTAAATGACGTTTGGAGCACTAAAACTGGTAAAACCACTTGACATTATTGCCCCCATGTGGACACGAGTGTGCAATGACAGGCATCAGCAGGTTTTTTTCTGCAGGATTTATTCAGTTAATTATTACAATATTTATGAAGACATTTGAGACAACTAATTATTTAAAGCACATAAATAAATACACACCCTCTTGTATTTTTGGCATTAACATTGGAGTTCATGCATCGGATAAATAATTTGAAGCATCATAAAAATAAGCTAAAGCTATGAAGGCTTGTGTCCAAGTGGTTGCCTGTGCACATTTATTTCGTTTGTGTGTCTTTTTGTGTGAGTCTGCACAGCCAATCGCATGTGTGTAGGTGTATGTGTACATATCTCTCTAAGATGACTCAGGGCTTTGGCCCTTCAGGTAATAAACCCAAGAACAAGGTGTGCTGCGGCCTTCGGAGCACTGGCTGGAGATGGTCAGCTTGCCAAACCATGGTCCTGGAGAGCCTCCTGGAGGGGCCTCAAAGGATATCAGGATGTTTTGGGTCTTTTTGGAGAGGATGGTGTCCACCCCTTTGACAGTAAAACAGGGATTGTCCACCTAGGAGCAGGGTAAATAAGGCTTAGGTTAAATCGTTAAATTGAAGAATGCCGGCAGAACATATTTGAAAGAAAATGTTTTCCTTGGATTTCAAGAAATGTATTTCTTGGAATGTTATCAATCATTTCCAGTCTCAGTTACACTAATGCTCTTCTAAAAATTCCACTCTTCAACCTAGTTATTTCCCTGGCCCTCGGGTCATCGGTTCTTTACCTGAAAAGAGAAAGCTGTGGTCTGCAGGAATACATTCTTAAAGGGTAGAGTGATGTTGCGACCAGCCCTGATGCTAAACGGGCCCTGGGCTTTGGGGGGGAGGCAGATCCCATGTAAGGGAAAGATGTATTCGCCACCGATTCCTGAGGACAGTCTGAGCTGGCCTCTCACTTCCCCCAGCTGATGAGGTTCGAAACAAACCTCCACACTGGCCTCTGACCCTGCCTGGAAACCTGGAGAAGCACCAACACTCTTGTCCACAATAAAGTGCGGGCAATCAGTCTGCAGGAGTGAGAAAACAAGCAGAGATTTACATTGATTACATTGGTGTTTTTATAATTCTGAAACATGAAACTTACTTTGAATGAAGGATGAAGAAACCAGAAGCACATTCTCCTCTTGTGTTGTCAAGTAAATACAACTAAAGTTCTTAGATACAGTCATGACCCGATACACAACCAACAGTCATTGAAAATGAGAATTTTACCAATTTGAAACAAAGGTTGATAATCAAACCATCTTTGTCGGGCACACAGATATAAAAACACAAATCCATTATTTGTGAATATATTTTTGAGCTAAACTTGACTCCACTTAAGTTCATTCATCAGACAAACTCAAATTTCAACTAATCAGTTAAAAATAAATGAATACAACACATCAGTTGTCATTTTAACTAGGTTATCTTCAAGAGATTGGTGATACTGTATAAAATGAGTGGGGACTTAAATGGGCACTCCAGCTATTTATTATTGCATTTCCATAAAGACTGGGGACTCACAAGAGAGTTTGTTCAAACGGTCAAAACAAAAGTGCCCCTTTGATAATTTCCAACTCTCTCTCCGACTACATGATGGCCACATCCATTAGTAAGACTACAAGTAGCAGAAAATAAGAGAATGGCAAGAGTTTCACAAGACCGTGGTGTGCACCTTACATTTCTATGTCATTGGGATATGCCTAATATTTTCTTACCTTGCATGAGTACTCTGTTTTAATGCGGGAGTAGTTGATGAATTTAACAAGCACGGAGTGACTGTTGCCCAGGGAAGTGTTGAAGTAGACAGTTTTCTCTGGGGGTGGGGGCAGAGCTCTGAGAAGCAGATCATAGTGGAAGAAGCCCAGATCATTACTGCTCAGAGTCAGCCGGGCTGTAGTCTCACCTGTGCGCAGGGGCTGGTACTCTATGGTCAGAGAACTCTAAAGAAAGGACACATAAAGAGTATCAATTAAAGTTTGTTTGTGGGCACACAGCAGTTAGCGAATAGATGTACTCTCAGTATCCACCTTGGACTGCCCTGGCACAGTGTGTTGAGGTGGGGCGCTGATGTCAGGGCATTTACACTCAGTAGTGAGGCAGGTAGCTGTGGTCAGAGGGTTTTCCACCTGTACAGTGGCTGAGGCCGCCTGACGGACAGCGGTCACCAGCTCTATAGTGGACAGGACTCCTGGAGATGTGGCCTTGAAGGTGACAAGGTAGAACAAGTACTCACCGGACACCACATTACAAAACGTAACCTGAGGAGAAGAGTTATAAGGTGATGTTAGGACAAGGCTCAGAAATTTATTCAGATCTGGTCACAGAAATGTGTGTGTGAACAAACCTTTGTGTTGTACTGCCCCTCTCTGTATGTAAAGAAAGACATCTTGTAGTCTCTCTTGGCCAAAGCAGGGACATCAATGTATTCTAGACCCTTTAGGGACACTGTAGGATCTGGCCTGTCAGGTTTCAGGATCTCCATCAGCACACGGAACCTGACCACACAGAAACACTTATGACTCTGCTGTAAAGCTAACAGGGCTTGTGTATTTGTCATTCACATTCAGCATTAAGCTAGTCTTTTTGAAATGCGGCAAGAGATTTTCCTAAATTAAAGGGGTAAGAATAAATTAAAGGTTGCGTAGTAGGGCTGGGCGGTATATCGGTATAATGAGGTATACTGATATAATTTCAAAAGAGTTAAGAAATTAGACAATACTGTTTATACCATATAGTTTGACATTGAGTTAATTAATGTGTTTCCGTAAAGTCCTGCCAGCATTTGCTCCTCTCTCTCTCTCTGAGCAGCCCCGCCCCTCTTTCTGCGTCTGCACGCAGTCGTCTACTCACAAACTCCCTAACAACATGGAGGGAGACACAGTGCCGGTCGACACTGCTGAAGACCTGGCTTGTAAAAAGAAAAAAAAAAAACGTTCAGTGTTTCCTACACAAACTCTTTTCTTCGGCCGTCCGCGCCTCCTCCTGTGAAGGGAATCGCGGGTGGAAAAGTCAAGAAAAGTTCTGTTTTTTATTCAACGACTTTATACAACGTGGCCTTCTACTGATGGAGAAAGTCACCGGAGCAGACATAGAGGGAGGGAGGGAGAGACGGAAAGAACCGGGGCACACTGACGTGTTTGCAGGAGAGGTATGTTAGGTCTGTGAGTGTGAAGAGAACTGAAGGAGGCGGATTCAGTAAGTGAGTGACACTTGGAGAATGAAAGATGGAGAATGAAGTATAATTAAAAGGGTGAAATAAGAAACAAGCTAAACAAGGGGTAGCTGGTTTTAGTGTGTATGTTTTTGCTATTTGTAGTAACCCACCCAAGCCCACTTAACAGAAAATACTGATAATTATACCGGAATTCTGCCTAACAGTACCGGGATATGACTCTGTGGTCCATATCGCCCAGCCCTATTGTGTAGTGATGAACCCACAGAGGAGCTTTAAACTGAGTTTCAGCTCTTTGTTTTGTTGTCCAGCCCGCAACTTTACTGCTTTGGTTCAATCTCATACTGTCTCTTTCAGCCACAGCAGGCAGCTGTTTTCACTGTACACTATCTGCTCAGCGCCAGAGCAGCTAAAGAGCCAGATATTTCAACTCAGGAGTTGGTGGAGACCAAAGCAGAGTGAAAAGTAGAGTGAATACTCGACTTTTTGTTTAGCAAGTTAAGCCTATCAACTTAAAGGTGATAATTTGTCAATAGTGTGTTTACAGCTTGTTTCCCCCACCCCCAAGTGGCCAAGAAAAGATGCTATTGCATGTTTAAGAATTATATCAGGATTATATTTAGGGTTGCATATGATTTAATAGATTAAAGATATTAGTGATTTCAAGGAGTGTGTGTGTGTGTGTGTGTGTGTGTGTGTGTGTGTTTTACCGCTGCTGCTTGGAGAGCCAATTGCGCACAGGGAGCAACTGTGTGTGGTGAGTCTTGGCAGGCAGTTCGTGTACAATGACATGCTCTGCCTTGGGAGGCTCAGCAGTTCCCTGCAAGGAGTACAGCATGCCTGTCCCGTCAGGGAAGGAGAAAAAGACTGATCCCTGAGAAAATAAGAAGAGAGATATAACAAGATAATGTCACACTTAGTTGCTAACATTATAGTGTTTTATTTTGTTATATTAAATGCACAAAAAAGGCAAAATATAAAAAATTGATTTTGTTTAAATGTTGGTGCTCCTTTACCGTGTGTTTTTTTCCATCAGCAGTCATGGTCAGTGGTTGGTAGGTGATCTCATATGTCTTGTTCTGGAGGGGTTCAAGGATCACAGAGGGTGCAGCGCTCCACTGCTCGCCCTCTATGACAGGTCTGATGCTGCAGTGCTGGCTTGTGGGGTTAAACACGTGCAGGGTCTGGATGTGAGAGTCACGTACTGGGCAAACAAAATTCACCACCTGGAGAGAAGCGGTCAGAAAGCGGTCAATTTTATGCAATAGGTAGTACAAAGGAAGTTACGTTGTAGGTAATGCCTTTCACTGAACGTAAGCAAAAAGAACTGCAGGATTAATCACCTTCAACTTATTCTAAATACATTATATGAGTAACTTTCTAAAGTCTTCTCTCATGCAGTAGTGGCTAATTAGCTAAATGAAACTGACTGCAAGTTTCCCCAAATTTTCAATGATCTTTAAATCTGTCAACACTGTCTGCCTGTTCCAAAAAAGAGTCGAGTCAATGTCTCACATTATCTGATGCTGGCCTTTTACCATCCCTACAATGAGAAGCTACACTGCTGCAAGCCAGCTTTTAGCTTTTCTGCCTATTGGAGGAGCCTAAAAAAAAAAAATAAATCAATATCCAATATACAAACGAGTGTAAAAACCTTGCACTGCTTTCTCGTACACAAAGCAAATGTGATGATTCATATGGTTGGTCAATGAAAACGGTTTGTCCCTACATAACGCAGCACACCTCTGTTAGAAATCTTGTTATGAAAAGAGTCACTGCAAACATACAGAACATAACAACAATGTAATACTTTATTGATCACCTTATGGAAGATTATTGTAGTTTATGGCTGGATACATCCCTTGTGCTAGTAGTGTCTAAATAAGACAAGAGGGAATGGCGTGTTGGGCTGCTCGGGGTCTCACTGACCAGATTATTTTTACCAAATAATACCTCCAACACTACGACTTTGTTAAAGCAAATGAAATAATCTGAACTCTTGGATACAGACGTTTGAATGTCGAAAGCACTACGCTGCCACAAAACCGGACAAACAGTTAGAGAAGAGTCTGAGCAACATCAACCAAACAGGAGATGGCTCAAGTCAAGAGACATCACAGGAGTCTTCACCAAGTTCAACTGAACGTCCAAGGCCATAGGCCATCATACTCCTGCTGAAATGTAGCTACCGCCTGCTGACACAGGGAGCAGCTTCCAAGAAGGAAAGCAACCTGGAGAGGCAACCCTTTCCATGTATACCAGGCTCTCCCGGGGGAAATCCAGCAGAGGCATGCAAAATATGAAGATAACGGTGAAGCTCCGTAGAACTGGGATCTCTGCTATGGTCTTCTCTATCCTGCAAGGCTCATTTTCACAGTGGATGGAAAGAATCACATCTATAAAACTCCCGATGATATGATATTTCTCTAGCCTCCCTCTGCCATTATCTAACATAATAAAAATACTGATAATCCCTTAATCCCCCGGTGAGCCAGCTAAAGAACTATACAGACGTCTCAGTATTCCTGACCTATCCCTCCCCTCATGTAAGGTGAGGATGAACCCTTTATTTACAGCTGGAGAGATACCTATAGTAAACATAGTTTGGCAGCAAAACAATATTATTACACTAAGCTTAACTGATAGTTGACGGAAAATTTATAAATTTCAGTGAACTGAAAAGGCAACACAAATTTAATGACTTTTAAATCGGAATATTCTGTTGAAAAGAACTTGATGGAGGAAGTCAGTGGTAAATAAATGGTTTCTGAACTGTATAAATTATTATACCACACCATTTATAACTGTTGTACAAGCATTAAGTCACAGTGGGAGAAAGATTTAGAGGGGTGCGCTCACTACAGTGTCAATGTGAAAATATTTTACGCTGTTCAAATTACTTACCAAATTGTGTAAGATACAAAGTTATCCAGTAAAAACTTTTATTTAGGTCATATATAACTTTTGGATGATGTTATACTTGTCTTAAATTCTTATTTTATGTGTAAATATTCCAATATAACCTGCAGAATTTTTACTGGGCAGTAAGATAGTTGGAATCAATTCTCAAATGACGCAACGGCTGGTCGGACTAGCATGTCTGTCAGGAAGGAGGACAATATTCATCCACTGGAAATTGAGGAAACCCAACTGTTGTTTGGAGAACAAGCTCAAGGAATACAATGTCTCTTCAATTAGGTCATTTTTTTGGTTTGTTCATACAGTCTTGTTTTCTGTTTCTTAGGTATTCAATTGAGTGTGGTACATCAATGCCCCTATACTGTTCATCAGATACAAAACCCCAAACAAAATGTATCCTGTATATGTTTTATTTCCCTCCTTTACTTTGTGTACAAAAGTGCATTAATCAAACCTCTTTGCTAGTGGAGGCTACGATGCAGGAGCCTGTCACAGTGAGGGTAACAGGTGAGGAAGAGCCTTCCACACAGCACGACAGGTTCTCATATCTTGTGTCATTAATCAGTTCTTTGGGGGCAAAAGTCACTTCAAAAGGGACCTCCATGCCTGGACAGATATAGCCTTTAGCTGGTGCGATAGACAACTCTGGAGGAAAATTAACTGTTTTCCACTGGAACCTGGTTATAAGGTAGAGAGATAAATAAAAAAACAAAGAGGATTTAAATCCAACCAGATTTAGCCATGAATGTCAAAAGCAAGCTACAAATGATTGCAACACATCTATAGACAGAATGTTCAAATAGCACCAAAGAGAGCTGATAAAGTCAGTCTGATATGTTTTTCTTTATCAATCTGTCAACTCATTAAAAAATAGAAAAGAAATCTAGCTTGATAAGTGCGTGTGTGTCTGTGTTTCTGTTGCAATATGTAAGAATGAGGATTTTTTCTTAGATAACTACTGAAACATCATTGGATCACCTGGCACCAATGTCCCCAGTATTCATCATGACAATCTTCTTCCGGGCCTTGCACCGCTGGACAACAGCTCCAAAGGCTAGGTGGGCCTGGTCCAGTTGGACCTCCACACGCTGACAGTTAAAACAGGAGCTAGTGATTAACATGACTTTGTTGAATAGACAGTAGACAATTAAGAGAACAAACCTCAAAATGCCTTGTATAAACTTTGTGTCATTCACAGTGTACTCTGTTTCAAAAACAAATACATAATACACACTCTAACACGATAATTCGCTAAATAGTTCTGAAAATAGTTAGGAGTAAACCAGTAAAAATAGAATTTTATGTTGTCAAGTAAATACATCAAGCAAGGTCATCATTTGCACCAGCCTTGTAACATGAAATGAAAATACTACCACAACCTACCTGACAGCAGCCTTGAATGGTCAGCAGGGGGTGTAACAGGCCCGCAAACTCAGCCTGCAGCTCAGCAGTGAAGGGAGGTATGTGCTGACGAGGTGTGAACTGGATCTCAACATTACATGAACCACCACTGGCTTTTAGGTTCAGGTCACCTGCTGGACTGAATGACAAATCCTAGAAGAGGAGAGGGGAGCATGATATTAAGTGTTGTTTGTGAAGACCAGAGTTTATCTGTGTGTGTGTGTGTCTGTGTGTGTGTGTGTGTGTGTGTGTGTGTTCCCTACCCTTGAGTCCAGTGGTGTGTTTGTATTGAGCACCAGAGTAAAGGAAAGGTCTAAAGGGCTGCGGTTGACCAGAACCACTTGTTTTTTCACCTTCTGACCCAACATGAGAGATCCCAGTTTAACTTTCCTCTGCTTAGGGTCCTCCACCTCCAGCTAGGACAGAATGGGATACAGGATGATTGGATTAAATACTTCAGATTCTAATAAATGATAAAGTCAAATGGATAGATTAAGTGGAACCTGTTTACAGTAAGGGAAGAATCTACTATCACTAAAGGTGAGTATTTGGTTTGATGTTCTTTTTAATATTGCCTGTATAATTATTGGCAAAATAGACATGTCAAATAGACGTAGATTTACAGTGGTGTTTGTAAACAAGCACAAGCTGTTGCTTCTTAAACCAGTTTGGCACTAGAAGCACTTGGCTCCAGGTAGACAGGTTTTTCATCAACAGCAGCATGCAGCATTATTCCTGAAATGCGTTTTAAGGCACTGAATCCCAAATCTGTAACTTTAACTTTTCTAAAGAAATTCATACAGTCTGTAGGATGTAGATTTGTGTAAATTGGTGACAATAGTCACCTTAGAGCTAAACTGTGTAACCTTTAAATTAAATAAAAGCAGGCTACAGCCTGTTTTCCTGTAGTCTGCTATGACAGTAGACAGTATGATTACCCTGCCCTTTAACCTTAACCTGGAAGAAATGACCAAAAATGAAAGTCAGATACGGATATATCAGTCCAACAGTAAAACCATTTAAAAGGAGCAAGCAACAGCTGACTTACCAAATAGACTCGGAGAAGGCATCTGCTTTACTCGACCGGTAATGGAACATCTAACATTGGCTTCGGCTAGGCATTGATTATTTTGTTGAAGTTGCAGTTTTGTGTGGGGATTACAGTTTTCTGTAATTACTGTTTATGGTCACGATTCAAGAACTGAGGGTGACTGCTACAATGTAAACTAACAATAGTTAGTTTGATTTAGAAGGGAACACAAAATTACACTATATTAACTATCACTTATTCTAGCATAACTGCATTTGTTTCTGTCGTAATGCTACACATACTGCCAGATGCATCCTAATCGTTTTTATCCATCCTTTGGTGAATTACCGCTGCTTGTTAGCTCATTAATTCATAACTTAGCTTGTTATCAATGGAGCTAAGTTACATACTCGGAGCAATCACACTAAATTTTCTATGATGTGTGAAGATGATGTGGATCATAATGCCAGTAGGACATACAGTATTTTGAGTTGTCCCCCTTGTTTATGTGAGACCCTTACATGTTGCTAGTCACTCAGTGAGTTTGGTGAGTAACGCCAACTGTTAGCAACTACATATTAGCACACAACTGCTGTGGGTTCAGATGTTTTCGGGCACAGTAATCTGATCATGATATACAGGTGCTGGTCATATAATTAGAATATCATCAAAAAGTTGATTTATTTCAGTAATTCCATTCAAAAAGTGAAACTTATATAATGTATACATTCATTCCACACAGACTGATATATTTCAAATGTTCATCCCTTTTAATTTTGATGATTATAACTGACAACTAATGAAAACCCCAAAATCAGTATCTCAGAAAATTTTAATATTGTGAAAAGGTTCAATATTGAAGACATCCGGTGCCACACTCTAATCAGCTAATTAACTCAAAACACATGCAAAGGCCTTTAAATGGTCTCAGTCTAGTTCTGTAGGCTACACAATCATGGGGAAGACTGCTGACTTGACAGCTGTCCAAAAGACGACCATTGACACCTTGCACAAGGAGGGCAAGACACAAAAGGTCATTGCTAAAGAGGCTGGCTGTTCACAGAGTTCTGTGTCCAAGCACATTAATAGAGAGGCGAAGGGAAGGAAAAGATGAAAGAAGATAGCTGATTAGAGTGTGGCACCAGGTGTCTTTAATATTGAACCTTTTCACCATATTCTAATTTTCTGAGATACTGATTTGGGGGTTTTCATTAGTTGTCAGTTATAATTATCAAAATTAAAAGGAATGAACACTTGAAATATATCAGTCTGTGTGGAATGAATGTATACATTATACAAGTTTCACTCTTTGAATGGAATTACTGAAATAAATCAACTTTTTGATGATATTCTAATTATATGACCAGCACCTGTGTACACGACAACGGATGTCAAAACAACAAAATGAAAAGTCTTTTCACATCATTTGACATCAAGACATGTTTCTTTTCCTTTCAGTCCCAGTCTTGTGTTGAAGTCTGTTCAAAACAAAATGCACTATTGAATGGGGGTTGAATGGGGCTGTACCCTTCACTGCTCATTTATCAATATAATTAGATCTGCCAGTTTGTAAATGCTCAGTGAAAGTTGCATAGACCGATAGGTAATTTTGGTATTAGATTCATAGATTATCGCTTTTCTTTCTCACCTTCATCTCGATGCCTAGGCCCAGGATGTCCACCAGTTTTGTGACACAGCTGTTTAAGATGAAGGTGAATTTTTCATGGTAACGGCCTGCCTCACGAGGACAGAAGTTAATAGGTACCTCCATCACAGCCCCAGGGGACAAAATATCTGGTTGGAAGTCAATTTCTAGGTAGGAGGTGTTGTTGAACAGACACTGGACACTGAGGAGAGGAAAGTAGAGGACAGAAGGTTTCATCAGAGTTGTTTTTTAATCTCAAACGCTGACATTCTGAGTAAAGTAAAAACATGTTTTTCTGCAGTAAACACACATGGACAAAAACAGACACACACACACACACACACACACACACATAAATATACCTGATGTCCTTTTCGCCTTTGTTTCTGATTACTAAAGTCTGGGAGGTCGGCACCATGCCAGGAGAGTATAGGAAGCACTTGCCAAAGTTGTACTTGGTGAAGGAGAATTCAAGGCTGGGTGCTATAGCCCTGCCTTTAATGGCAAAGGTAAATGTTGGCCCGTGCGTTATCTGACAAGAGGAAACAAGAGAGGAGTGGCGTAGACCCAGAAAGAACAAATCAAGAATAACTATAAAGCATATTTGTTCAGTGGTGTGTCACTTATTAATTAAAATATATGTACACATATGGCAATGCAATTGTATTTGGTAAAAAAACAATGGCAATTACACCTGATCAAGCAGAAAAACACTAACAACGCAAGTGTCAGTTTAAACACAGGATCTATTTGGTGTTGAACGGTCAGTTCCAGCAAGTTTAACAACTTAATTATAGCTAAATTTTCAAGTGTCCCTTTTTTTACATATTTTTTTAAATTAAATTATGTAGTTGCTGTCATAATTTGGCAGTAATCTTATTGTTTTAGTATTTGTCTCTAAAGATGAAGAAGAGAAAATTAGCTTTAGTTTGTTGAGTAGACTTTTAATTACTAAGACATTTTCACCACACTTGAATGAGAAAAAGATTAGCATGGATTAAGGGAATGTCTTTATTAGTATTTCTAGAATGCTGGTGGCTAAACAACCTTTAAAGCACCAGTACCTCTGTAAAAACCCTCATAAAACTTGATAGAAGATCAGCATCTCACCTTGATACTCAGTCTGATGTCCTGGAGGTTACAAATGCTTCGGGCACAAAAGAAGAGTGACGAATGCAGCTTCTTCCCAACGTCAATTGTAGCATTTTGCGGTTTGATATCCAAGTGTTGCAGCAGCTCGCTGGGGCCTGTTAGGTCAAAGTTCACTTCCAAGCTGAATTTGGCCAGATTGGACACCAGGAAATTAAAGGTGGATTGCTCAGAAATCTCCACCTACAGACAGCATATATATAGACACATACAGGAAGGTGACTTTCATGTTTAAATTTCACATGTCAAGACATGTGAGTATTTGCGTCTGTGATGTGAAAGTGTGCTGACCATTCCAAAGTCCAGAGTGTCTTGGTGGTTAGGGCTTATCTCTCTGAGGCCTCCGTCTGGCTTCTCAACTTGAACAGAAGTGCTCATGGTGAAACAATTGGCCTTAACTGTGAGTGCAAGTGGCTCTGACTTCCTCTTCACCCTCAGAACCAATCTGAAGCTCACATAACCCTTCCGGCAAGGTGTGAAGGACACCGACAATGGCAACCTGCACCAAAGAGTTCACAAATACTGACTGACACAGTGCTCTTTATTACTTTCTACAATATTCTGTGATAGAGGTACCAAAGTTAATTAGCAGTGAAACAATATACAACTACCTTACAAAGCTTTAATATTTGCTAATTAATGCCATCACGCACAAGTCAGTTATTGTGTTTTCTAAATAATGGAAACTTACATTTATTGCAGAGACTGGAACATTTCATTGGCATTAAAGGAACTGCTCTAAGCTGGTTTAAGTCCTATTTATCAGATCGATTTCAGTTTGTACATACTAACGATGAGTCCTCCATGCACAAAGTCAAAAGTTAGTCATGGAGTTCCTCAAGGATCTGTCCTCGGACCAATCCTCTTCACTTTATATATGCTTCCCTTAGGCAATATTATCAGGAAATATTCCATAAACTTTCATTGTTATGCAGATGATACTCAGTTATATCTATCGATCAAGCCAGATGAAACTCATCAGTTAGCTAAACTTCAAATGTGCCTTCAGGATGTTAAAACCTGGATGACTTGTAATTTTCTAATGTTAAACTCAGATAAAACTGAAGTTATTGTTCTGGGGCCTAAGCACCTCCGTGATGCATTATCTAAAGATATAGTTTCCCTTGATGGCATCGCCCTGGCCTGCAGCACCACTGTGAGGAATCTTGGAGTTATCTTTGATCAGGACATGTCGTTTAAGTCTCACATTAAGCAAATTTCAAGGATCGCCCTTTTTCATCTACGTAATATCGCAAAAATCAGGAATATCCTGTCTAAAAATGATGCAGAAAAACTAGTCCATGCATTTGTTACTTCTAGGCTGGATTACTGCAATTCCTTATTATCAGGCTGCTCGAAAAAGTCCATTAAGACTCTTCAGCTGATCCAGAATGCTGCAGAATGTGTTCTGACAGGAACCAGGAAAAGAGATCACATTTCTCCTGTCTTAGCTTCTCTGTATTGGCTTCCAGTAAAATCCAGAATAGAATTTAAAATCATTCTTCTTACCTACAAAGCTCTCAATGGTCAGGCACCATCTTATCTTAAAGAGCTCATAGTACCTTACTACCTCACCAGAGCACTGCGCTCCCAGAATGCAGGGTTACTTGTGGTTCCTAGAGTCTCCAGAAGTAGACTAGGAGCCAGAGCGTTCAGCTATCAAGCTCCTCTCCTGTGGAACCAAGTTCCAGTTTGGGTTCAGGAGGCAGACACCATCTCCACATTTAAGAGTAGGCTTAAGACTTTCCTCTTTGATAAAGTTTATAGTTAGGGCTGGCTGAGGTGACTCCTGAACCATCCCTTAGTTATGCTGCTATAGGCCTAGACTGCCGGAGGATTTCCTATGATGCACTGAGCTCCTCTCTCCTCTACTTTCTCTCCCTCTGTATGCAACCTCATCCCATTATTGCATGTTACTAACTCAACTTCTCC
>NC_060171.1:29276731-29297626 GCF_021292245.1 Micropterus dolomieu | reverse complement strand
ATCTCCAAGCGCTTTCGGTTTCCCCGCAAGCCTGGAGTTTGCCCCGGGGAATATTAGGGCTATCCTGCACCCTCGTCCAGGATACATCCCTAAAGTGCCTTCTTGTGCGGCAGGGTCCACAGTGCTGCAGGCATTCATCCTCCAACTCATGTGACGGCGGAGGACGGGAGACTTCATCTGCTCTGCTCTGTCAGAGCACTGAGTATTTACACTATGAGGTCCTCCCGTTGGAGGAAGGCTGACCAGCTGCTAGTGTGTTTTGGGTCCCCCAGGGCTAGGCTCCCTGCATCCAAACATACTATTAGCAACTGGATTGTTCAGACTATTTCCCTGGCCTATCAGGTGCGCGGTTTGCCTTCAGCTGTGGCTGTGAGGGCTCATTCTACCAGAGGCATGGCGGCCTCTCGAGCCCTCCTTTCCGGGGCCTCTTTGCAGGATGTTTGTTTAGTGGCTGTCTGGGCCATTCCGCACACATTCATTCGGTTTTACAGTCTTGACCTTCCTTCGGCACCTGGCACTCGTGCGCTCTCCTCTTAGTTGTGCCACTTTATTGCACACTGGGGCTGGCGGGATTTCGGTACGGTTTAGTGGGTATCTCGTTCCCATAGTGTCGTAACCGACGCAGTTCGAGTTCCCTTGAAGGGGAACGTCTCGGGTTACGTATGTAACCCTGGTTCCCCGAGAAGGGGAACGATACACTGCGTCGGCCCGCCGCACCTCTCTCCCCGCCTGAAGCGCCTGCTTCATAGTTTAAGCTAATGATGAGTGTGTACAGGTGTGCTTTATACTCCTCCGGTTATTCCGTCACACCTTACCGTTCTAGCAGTTTCATTCACGTTCAGACCTGCTACGCCTAGAGGCGTTCCCATAGTGTCGTAACCAACGCAGTGTCTCGTTCCCCTTCTCGGGGAACTAGGGTTACATACGTAACCCGAGACGTTCTTGTGAAGGCATTCTTCTTTAAGGTCATCCTGTCCTTCATAAAACCAGAGGTGTTTTAAAGAGGTAAATAAACTACAAACACATGTACTTTACAATGACACTCAGGGCTCAGGGTGTGGCCAACTTTTTGTTCTCAGTACATGTCTGTTGCAGCATGGTAGAGTTTAGAAAATAAGTCAGATCGTGCTCCTATCACTAAAAAATAAACCAGATTTCAATAACTATTTAACTATGGCATCAATTATATAATTCTATTCTTTAATTCTTTAAAATCTGAATTTTTAAAGAACAATTTACTACACCTGCAGAACAGCCTGCCTTGAAAATTGGCCACCTCCAGAGGTGAAAAGCGAATGCTGAAATTCTGCTTTGCACCGGGCTCTATGGCCCCTACACTGGGCTCGATGCTGACGGGCGGACGCTCAGGATTCCCCATCAGAAGCGGCATCACACTGGCGGGACAGGCTCCAATTAACATTCCTGCTGACCTGCTGTCTGGTGGAGAGGTAGGGGTCCCATGCTTTACATATTCATATTCACATTTACACAGTTTCAAAAAGCATTCAAATACAAATAGGTATTTCAAATACAACTGTGGAACATAATGGTACAGCATGAACTGTTACAGCTTTTCTCGATTGCTTAGACATATTTCTTGAAATTATGGCTCTTTTTCTCAAAACTCTAAACACAAATCCACAACTTCTCATCCAGTTCCCCAAACATCCCCAAATTTCCTATTTTTAATGGAGAAAAACTGTAATGCTGATATTCAAGGTCAAATCAAATGCTGACAAGTTGACCACATCAAATACAATAACACAACAATAATATATATATATTTATATATATATATATATATATATATATACCTCCTTGGTCATAGTTGACGATGTTGTTGCTTGGTTCCATGAGGACTTGGAAGGAGAATTCCAGTTTGACAGCGCCATTATTAACTATCTGCAGCCTGAACACATAGACACACAAACAGACAATAAACATATAAATGATTTTAATGCGCTTTACTGAAACCTATTGTGACTACTGTGACAGAGTGTCAGAAAGATATGTAATGGGAAGGCATCAGGAGCTCCAGTTTGAGCTCATGGCTTCATTTTGGTTATCAGTATGGTTTTTTAATCATCTTTAGTATCTGACCCCTTGGGATGCCCAACAAATCTTTTTGGGGTATAACTGGCTGCCTGTATATTTAATTGAGGTTTAATGAAAAAGCACATACATATACCCAGAGTCTGACTTACTGATGGATCCTGGTTTGGTAAAGAAGTGTGTCTTTGAAGTGGATGATGTCGGTGTTGCAGCTGAACTTAACATAATCACAAACTGCGCTGATACACAGTTCCAGCTCCCACAGCGAACCCTCAACCACAGAGCAGCAGGGCTCAGGATCTGTCTTTATCACCTGCATGCAAACATATACAACTATAATTGTGAACTGGTAAACTCTCTCTTCAAAATCTCTTTTAACTCACAGTCAACACGTTTACCTTATTCTTCACAGGCTGCTGTGGTTCTCCTGAAGCCTCCTTGGAAGAACTCAGCCACTGCACTGTCCTCTGCCGGTCGTCCCAGTCAGCTACCTCCTCTACCGGCTGCTGGAACTCCACCTGACAAACTTTGCATCTCATTGGCATGCTGCTCAAAGTCACTGGTTGACTGGAGCAAAAGGTGACAGTCACTTCCTTAGAACAACCAGCATGAAGGTGTCCGACCTGGGAGAAAAAGCAGAATCCTTTTGATAACAGCCAAGTATTATCCAAAGCAAAACAGCATAGTTTCAGACTGTTTATATATAATATCATTAGAACAGATATTATATTGTACTTTTAGTCCCACAGAGACCCAAAACGACCACACACTAGAGATGCAAAACAACCACAGAAACCCAGAACATCCACAAATATATAACATACAAAGTAGGATTATTTGGCATTAATTTGTTATACTGAATAATTAATGTAACTATCGATAGTGTACAATTTATTACTGGCAAGAACCAGGGCTTTAAATATGAGTCTTAAGACATTATTTCTTTCTAAACCCGCCCCTCTTCCACAGTCACACTTTCATTCCTTCCTTCAGTGTTTTACCTGTGGTGAAAAGAAGACATGGGGTCCAGCTGGAGGCCATTCAAACCTCACCACCTGGCTGCTGCTGTGGTTGGTCATGGTAAAACTCTCTTGGTAGGGACAATCAACATGGCAGTCACCAAAATTCAGCACCTCATAATTACCTGTGAAAGAGAAACAGTCTTTGTAGAAAAATCCAAGATAACAAGCTATCTTAATAAATCACAATGGCACTTACAGCCTCTGTGCAAAATCACGTGACTGCTTCTCTGGTTGATTAATATATCTACTTTATACCTCTTCCTCTCCATTCCTAATATGTGATTAGTTTCCTGCCCTCCTTTCTTCTCTCACCTCCTTCATCATCTTCCTGATCCATTTCCTGCAATGATCTGCCAATGTTGTCAAGAGAGACAATTTCCTGGTAAGCTTCTCCGCTCACTCGTATTATGGTTTTGCTGTACTGGTTGTCCCCCACTTGCAGTGACATCTTGGCCTTGATGCTCAGGGGCTCGTAAGAGCAGAAGTTGACCTCAAACTCCACCTGCTCGTTAACATTCATACTCAGGATGGCTCTGTGCACCAACCGATGCTCTGTGGACGAAGGAGTGTCACTAATAAGAAATGTGTGATTTTTCTACTGTTGTGTACACTCAACTGTTTTTTGTTTCATCACAAGCAAGACATTATTATTCTCCGAATAAATTGTAAAATTCATTTTTTTATTTTTGTCTCCTGCAATGCAAGCTGCATTCTTGGGTCACTGGGGTGGATAACCACTTATTTATAAATAAGTATCAAAATGTGACAAATGACACAAGTTGCACAAAACCGTACGGCTTAAGGGGAATTTTGGCTTTGTGTACAATTTGTAACTACTAAATCATTATGTAAGTGAAGAGGAGATGCAATGTACTGCAGACAGAGTTTTACAGGTTAAGGTTGTACCTGTTGTGCCCTCAAGCTGTGTGGAGTCAATGGTGCTACAAGTGTTGCCACGAGCAGCTTTGAGGGTGAACACACCATGTTTATCCAGCATGTCAATCTGGACCTACACAATACAGAGCCACAAAGTACATTAAGTGATACTACTTTACAACGTTGTTGTGCTAAAAGAACTTTGTTTAAAAATAGTTTGGGGATGCCCCAAAATCAATAATGAGGACTCCTCTCACCTGAGCCGGAACATTTCCATCATTTAGCAGAACCAGGGGCAGGGAATGTTTGCGCCCTACCAATACTCGTTTGAACTGCAGCAATGGGCTTCCTCCACTGTTCCTCAGAGGTGGACGCACCACACACACGCTGGGCAGAGTACCCTCTCCTGTTAGGTCAAATTCTAGCACCTTGCTCTTGAATGTTGGGGTCATTCTGGATCAGACAGAGAAAAGAGTAGGTGGGTAGTGGTCAGCAAAATAAAGGTGATACTGTTCTTTTACTACAGTCACAGTAGTAGCAGGAATAAAATAAAATAAAAACATCATCAAAGAGAACACTAAAGTGGCATACACAGTCATGCACTCATATACCTGCTGGTTCCTTCCATTGTAGCCTCAAACACAGCACTGTAGAGCTGCATCATCTGGGGTGTGAAGGTGACCACAGCGAATGAGTGTGACTGGCTGGGAATGCTCAGTGTTGTAGCAGACAAATCAAAAGCCTCAACGTTACGGGATGTCTGTAAGGAAATACAGGATATTTTTGACCTGCTAACTACCATCTACCACAGTCACAAAGCGTTTGTAAGCACTTATCCATGTATCTACCCACAGAGCTTTACATGCCCTACCTTAGAAGCAACATATTTGATGGCCAAGCTGAGCACGCAGGGCACCTTAGTGTTGTTGGTGAGTTTGAAGCGGGCCTTAGCGCTTCGCCCAACTAGGACTTTGTTGAAAATAAACTTGTTCTCATCTTGGACATAAATGCTTTCAGCATGGCAAAACTGCTCAGAGGAGAGCTGACCGCTGTTGTAGCACAGATGGTGTTCCTCAAAGATGGAGGCCATGTCTAATGCTATTCCTGGGAAACAAAAAAAAGAAGTCAGATACAGTTAGTTAAAGGAATAGCACTTGATGATCGACCACTTTTGTCCCTAATGTGGACCATCTAAATGTTTACTGACTGTTTTCCTGAATGCAAATTGTTTGTGCCCATCAATCATATAACACACAAGTAGATCATATATCTCTCACCTGGTTTGCAGACTTCAGCCAGCAGTCTGTATGGTATGCCGTCAGGCTGGTCTGAGGGGTCACGGTCACTGATGTCAATCAGCAAACCCTGGTTCCAGTTGCCCAGCTGTTCAGCTACACAATCCACTGTCACCACCTGCTGAGACCCTGGCTGCAGGCTTCCTGTGCAGGGAGACACTGAGAACACCCCCATGGTGAGGCGATTCTAGAGGGAAACATGAAAGGATGTAGAAAAGTACAGATGAATATACTGGGGAAACAACACAAAATGAGACTAATTTAACTTGATTTAAATAGCATAATGAAAATGCGTGTTTTTTTCTGTTGTATAAATGAAATATTTGTTATTTCACCCAAAAGACACAAAACTATACTGCTATGCTGACGTGCAGATCGAGCGCTTCTTTATATTTTGAATATGAATGACTTGATTTTGGGGTGAATATTTCACGTCACTGTTGGTGGGGGACTAAAACTCTCCCACGGTGCAGAGCAGAGGGAGAGACGCTGTGCTGCTGCAAGAAGAGCCGCTGACTGAGATTACTCGGAGCAGGGAATAAATTAGCCTAGAATGTAATGGATTAGTGTAGGCACATTTCTCACTTTCCCCATGTTTGTCTGAATAACTCTAGATTTGGCATTGGACTCGTAGTAGAGAACGAGATCTATTAACTGTTTTTGTACCAAATAGGTTGACTAGACACTGATGTTCGTCATACTGTAGTTAAATATTTTAATCAAAATGATTGGAAAAGGACAATTCAGTAGATGCTGGACATTGGTAGGGACATGTCCTACTGTCCCTATTAAATGCTACTGCATGGATGAGCATAAGCAGTTACTTTCCTTTACTTTAAAAAAGTGTGTCTATCTTATACGACACCTTCTGAATAAATCTTGCAAACCTCCAGCCTTGCTCACATCAGAGCAGAGCACTCCTTTTTATTTGTTTTGAAATGAATCTGATTCATAGACCTTTTCACAGCAAACGTGTTCCTGACTTGTTTTGTGATTGTTACTTGTCATATCAGGAAATGCACAGGTGGAACTAATAACATTAAAGATGGCTCTGCTACCAATTAATGATAAAGTCACACCTGTGTTTGACAAGTTAAAATACTGCTGTGAAAAAAGTCTGTTCTACTTTCATAAATGTGTAAAGACCAGCATAACTAGCATTATATTACATCATTTAAAATACAAAATATCATTATCATTATGATTGTTTTGCAATTAATTATGGTTTAATTGTTTAAACCATAATTAATGTTAGCTTGACTAATTAAAATAACATGAATATTGTAATTGACAATAGGTGCTTTTTTGTCATTTCTATGAACTGATCCTTTAAGCGACCTCTAAATCAGAGGCAGAAATCTCGCTGTGCTATGCATACACTGTATTTACCACAATGAGAAATGTAAAAGAACACTCATTGATTACCACTGAGAAAATGGTTAGAACAAACATGGAGAAACAAAACAGAAACACTTTCATTGTTGTCATTTCCACAAGCAGTCTCTCACCTGTGTAATACTCATGTCTTTCTGGAAGGACTCACGTCGCACTTTGAAACTGGCAGCAGTGGGTCTCCCTGAATGACTCTCTTGTGGCATCTTCTTACCTGGACCCCTGCGACCAGTTCCCGGGGACACAAACCATAATTTAATTTAAACATCTTTACATTTTCTTAACTGATACCGGGAGTAGGGTTTGTAGTCAATTCAGTGGTCTGTCCACTGTCCAACACAGATCATTGGTTACTAGCACGAGGGGCACGGAAGCAAGTGGTGTAGACCAGTTAGTGAGTGGTCCGTGGAGTGGTCTTTATGGTCCTAATCCACCTTCTCTTGCTCTTGCTGTAGTGGTAACTCTGTTAGCCGAATGTCAGAGATGTCTATGTCTATTTTGTAGACTGTATTGTCGATTATGCCTTTATCTATCTATCTATCTATCTATCTATCTGTGCATAGCATCTGAGTCGTATGTGACTATTTTATTTAATGCTTTAGTAAATATAAACCAGTGGTCCAAACAGTCTTTTTGGTCTGGTCGCATTTTCCTAATCCTCCTTTGGCTGTGTTAGCCCACACTTTTGTTAGCTATGAATGCACTTGAAGGTGACAAATAAACACCACAAATCATATTTTGTCTATAAATCACATTCTCTTGTACATTAGGTCCACAAATTACAACCTTTATAAACATTTATCAGGCAGAGTTTTACACCACCCAAACTATCTCATGTCAGTTGGAAAAGGCCTTGACCCACAAGCACACATGCATACTTAACCACACTGAATAAGCTTACATTAACCTAAGCCAAAGGGATTGGCAGCACAAAAATGCTTCAGTGAAGCTTCATTTGTAAAGTGTATTACATGTTAATATGGGATTCGTCAAATATGGCAGCAGACATGGTTCAGCATGTACAGTATTTCATCAACAAGCCAAGAACATCTGCGCTGAGCTGCTACTTTTAAATTTATTTTGCTTTTAAATAAAAAAAGTACTGTTCCATTCCAGCTTCATTCCAAAAGTGTTAAGCCCTGTGTTTCTGTGTATAATGTTTGTTGGATTGTTCTGTTCTCCTACCCTGGCCTCCCTGGTGGAGCAGGATCCATGATCATGCGGCAGATGGTAAAACGTGTCTCAAAGACTCCATTGTTCTCAATAGTGAAGCTCTTGCTTTTCTTGGAGCCGTAGATCCGTGGACCAAAGTTAATGTCACATGCAGGTGTGATCTTGTACCTAAAGAAGGAGCACACAACCAATTCACAATTTGTGCTTCAGCCGAATCTTGGAACTGCCTCCTATCAAAAAAATAATGAAGCTTGCCGATTATGATGGTAAGTAATGCATTTTGATGTATTCCGTAAAGCATAACATGTACTAACTGTGATGTATGAAAACGATTAAGATTATCATTCAATAGAATCCAAAAATAAAGTTTAGTGAGGGGTAAAACAATCCAAATCACAAATTGCTTCTCATTTACATTAGATAAATATTACATAAAAGAGAAAGTATGAATCAACCCTTAACCTGGAGAAGACAGACTTGACTGAAACCTTGATGGCTAAGATTGCTATGGTTTCTCCTCCACTCCCAATGCTGGGTTCAATCACCTGCATATGAGAAAAACAACATATTCCAGTAACTCATGAAGCAAGTTGTATTGTCATGACTCTGCTTCTACCTTGTATCTGTATTTGAACAAATTACAAATTGGGAGAAACCTGACAAAGCAATCACAGGGTCTGGGAGCATCTTACTTCCATATTTAATGTTGTATAATCATGTTTGGTTTGGTTTGGTTTTGTGCTCTTTATCCATTATTGGATATTAAAATTGACATGTAGACGGTGTTAATGAGCAGAAGGAGTCCCCCCAACCTAGAGATGTTGTGATTATACAGGATGCATCCTGGCCACCAGTGCATGGACAAATGAAATTTTAAATCTTCATAAACATTTGTCTTATACCCATGTGTGCCTAATCTTTGGCTAACAAGGTTAGAAAATCCTTCTCCATTCCATTATGTCTTCAATATGTAGTTGAACCTCCAGTTCTGTGATCATTAAGACCAGTGTATGGCTCAGACCTGGCAAGGCAGGACAGGTTGCTCTCTAATTAAGACTTCTGTTTTGGGTCTGCAGAGGATCTGCACTGTTGTGGCCTTCTCGTGGGGTGTTAGAGTACCACTCTGGGGGGACACCGTGAAAATGGAGTCTAGGTTTGGCTGGGTTGGGTTGGTCTGCTGAAATGTGAACCTTGTGGAAAGAAAGGAATGCAAGTGAACAACTTTATTAGTACCTTGGTGAAATCAAAATCACTTACAATAATGTGGAACTCAGACTGATACTATGGCAAACTGTTAAGTCAAAAACTAGCACCTCAAACTCACTTGTAGGCTATTTCATATTTTCCTTGGTTTTTCATCCTGAGAGACAGTTTGGCCTCTTCAAAGACTTTGATCGTTCCAAAGTCCAGACAGCCATCTGCCAGAGAAACAAGAGTATATAGAATATTGTTTTTAGAAGATCCAGGAGTGAAAATCCCAAATGTTTAGTTAGAGAAGACAAATTAACCTATTTAATCTACCAGTTTCTACCTGGTGAGATGTCCAGAGCTATATCATAGGCTTCAGCAGTGACCTGTATGTTTTCGGTGTGTACGATTCCTAGAATCTTCGCCACGTCAGATACCTGAAACAAAACACACAGCACACGCTGTACATACATACATATATACATACAAATATGTATGATATACCCAGTTTGACACATACCACCCTCCACATCTATCTGCATAGGCTTTGTCCATTTTCATCTGACTTGATTTTACACATTTTTGAATCACCCTTGGCATTCGCAGGTGCTTCTGACTGTCTAGATCAACATTTGAATAACACTGAGTTCATACTGTTATTAATGTGTATTTATATTACTTTACCTCCAGACGTAAGATCTTCTTAATGTGGAGTGGCTTCCTGGCCCTGAAGTGCAAGCTCAGGGGGATAGAGGAGTTAGGTGAGATGATGCCCTCATCCTGTGGCACACTGAACTCATCGCCCAAATCCTCCGCACCCTGCAGTCTCCAGGACACCGGCAGAGCTGTCTTATTGTGCAGCATCACACTACGGCTGTCCTGCCTAGAAAGAAGGTTGGAAGAAGGCCGGTTGAGTGGACAGAGGGATAGAAAGTTTAGTTCATACAAGAATTCAAAAATAACCTCTGTAATTAACGTACAGTATTTCAACTTTATCATGTTTCTTCTCTATTTGGAGGGCCTGCACTGTGCAAAAATCCCATGTAAAGGTATTGATGAAAAAATGTGTATTCCAAGATTTAGTACTCTATATTTGGTACCTGTGCAGCAAAACCCTGTCAAAATGCAAATGCTTGCTTTCCAGCTCCAGCATTGGCCGAACACCCCAGCAGGAGAGGTTTATAATGACAAGCTCTGGATTGTCCTTGATATAGCAAACAACACTGTCCTTCATTTGTCCCAGTTTTGTTGGGTAGGCCCACACTGTCAACTCCTAGCAGGACAGAGAATATTTACATGTACCAATGCTATTATCATCTGTATTGCTTCAAAGGACACCAAAATATTCACAATCTTGTATGTTCCCTTTGCTTTGGTCATTACATCATCAGTTTTCTGAATGAGAGTGTTAATAGACTAGTGCTCTGGTACCTGTTTCTGGTCAGGTTTGAGAGTCATGGTGGGGGGGTACAGCAGATATGTGGTGGCCTGGGTATCATGCTGGAAACTGAATTGGACCTCAGCCTCCAGACCTGAATTGTTATGAATCACCAGTCTCTCTGTGTTCTCTGGGTACTTATTTTCCTTGTATCTACATAAACACAGACACATGTAAATCTGTAAATACAAAGGCAAACGCTGATACAAACGCACAAAGCCGTACACTGCCATCACTCTGCCTCTCACCTGTCTCTGGTCTTGCCACAGAGTAATGGTCCAAACTCAAAGTATCCAGGTGTGATAACATAAGTCTTCTGGGTCCCTTCTGTCATTTGTGGCACCTTCTTACTGAGGGCAAAAAGAGTCCTGGGAAAACCACATATGATAACTTTAAGTCTAACATGTCATGTAGTCACATTAGTAACAAAAATAATGTGACTAATGTAAATATATTGTTAGTAATTCCTTATTATCAATAGCTTTTTATTATTAAAAGGATGAAAAAGGGACACAGTGAGAGAGGAGCAGTAGTAATAAAGAAAACAACAATGTGTTATTAGAAGTGGTATTGAAGAGGACCACACACACATCACAGCAGTGACATTTGCAGGTTAAGTTTACATGCTGTTTATGGTGCTACAGCTGAGCAGCTAATTAGCTATCTAGCCTGCAAACTGACGTTAGCAGTGCTGCTCTTTTCCTCTGTGAATGTCTGTTTGGTCGCTCATTCCACAAGCTAAGTTGCAGCACAAGACGTGTTCACTTTTGTAATTTAGATAAGGAGACTTTAGCAGAAAAGCTGATGTGGGTTGTTGCTCAAAGTCTGTGGCTCTTGTGTTGAGTAGCAGACTGCTGTCTGGCTGTTAGTCAGTGTGACTGTTGGCTCTGTCTATGATAGAAGGCTTTATTGCTTTATGCAAGATTTGTTTGGCTGTATGGAAAGAAGTTCTCCGTCTATGTCGGCAGAGAACTAATTGGATTCTAATTAGTACAAAATCAAGTGGCTTCATTAAATTTATATTCTGCAAACAAATATTAGGTGAAATATCAAGACTAAAGTGTAATTATTATGTAGTATGTATTTGTATTCCCGTTCTCTTTCTTTACCATCTATATTACCGCATTACATTATAAAACAATGCTGACTGACATGTAGTCTTTGCAGATGGAGGGATAGGTGCAAAGTCCTCTGCAGGGGAGCTGGTAGTGTCTCTTGGTGCCCAGTAGCTCAAAGTTGAAAGTCTGTTCAAACTTCCCTGGGGAGTCTGAGTAGAACCAGATCTTCAGAACCACTTCACTGTTGGGGGGTACAACCCAGCGAAATCTGGTCAGGCTGCACACACACAAGCGCACACACACACACACACACACACACACACACACGCTTAATAAAACCACAATATCAAAGCAAAGAAACCCAACAATGTCTCCTTGCAGAGTTTGTCTGGTTGTGTTTTAACTTGCCTCTGCTTGCGTTTCAGCTCCAAATTCCTTTGGTGTTGGTGTTGGTCCTGTTCGATGCAGTCCGACATGGAGGAGACGTGTACCTGAGGTGAGCGAGACCGGTCCGAGTCCTTTGATTTTGTCTTGGCTGAAGTTCGTCTCCTGCTCCTCTGACTGTCTCCGTCCTTTTTATCCTTGTCCTTTGTTACTGCACTCTCCTTAGTGCTGCCCTTGCCACCACTTTTGGAAGGTGTTGCTGCTGCCTCTACCTTTAGTGTGAACACCATTCTGATTTTAAAATCTTAAATCTTTTACATTTTTAAGATCAGTTTGTACTTTTGATTTATTGATTGTTATAATTTGGTTTCATAAACCTGTGAGACCAAGGTAGAGATGAATGGTAGCTTGTATTTCAGTGCAGGTAAATTCTTAGCCCTAATTATTCTTCTAAGACTGCATTTCCTGTAAATCCTGCTGGTTCTTGCCATACAAGAATTTAACTTCTTTGGACAAGACCATAACTTTAACATCTCAAATTTGTTCCAATTATGCATGTGTGTTTAAGTGTATATTCATGTGGTGTGAAATTACCATGACCTTTACAACTGATGTTTGTAAATCTTCCTCTGAATCTTTTTTCTCCTCACGCCGTTCGCCCAGCTCAGAGGGAACCAGGAAGGTGAAACAGTCACAGGTGAGTTGACTGTTAGATTGCTTTCTGGTTTTGGGGAAAGGAACCATGGAGAACGTGGTTGGAGGAAGGATGGGTGGGCCGCCAGGTCCAAACCCCAAATCCTCCAACACCTAACAAGACCAAAAGAGAGAAGGAAATAGATTAGGCAGCGATGATTAACTGGTGTAAAGTGAGAAGAGGGAAGACACATATAGTTAATTATACAAACTACAAAAACAAGACAAATTAGACAAGTCATACTTCATCCAGTGGAGGCAGGACGCTGCTGCTGAGCAGTTCTGTGGCACTCGGATAGTCTTTCCCTGTTACATTCAGCACAATGTGAGGGATGTCTTGTGGATACACCTTGTCTCCTGCCTTGTCTGCTTCTGGTGGTGCTGCCATCTGACTGGGCAGTGGAGACAATGTCTTGGTACTGGCTTTCTTGCTCCTCTTGCCAACAGGGGTCTGTGTACACAGGGATACACAGGATTAAATTGATGTATACAAAATTTAAAGTGTAGTAACACTGAGGCTTCCTTTGTCTATATGCAATTTATGCAAATGTAAAGAATTAACAGTTAGTACCAGAGGTTTTCTTTTTCTTGCTGAGTTCTATTAGATAGTATGGTGACACTCAATGGTAGTGTCCCACTGATGGCTAGCCCCACAGGAATTTCTTTTTATTTGACAGCCTAGATTTCTTTTCTTTGACAGCCAGTATGCCTAATCCTATGTGAAGACTCCGGGTCGGAATTTTTGTAAAATCCATGGCTGTTGTGAGCATGCACGCTCCGGAGCCTATCGTCTGCTGAATCTGTGCCGTACACACAGCAACACCGCAGCTAAAACCATAACATGTCTGGCTCCCAGCACAACACAGACTCCAACACAAACTCCACGTAAGGATAAAAACCAACAACAATGTGCAGGAGCCTCTCAGGACAAACGAGAATCAGATCGATGTCAGGTGAAAACACCGTTAACATCAGAAAGACTCCAGTCACGGAGAGACCTCCACTTTGTTTTGGGACTGACTAAACCGACACAGAGTTGTCTTTCATCCTATTGGACAGGTTATCTAACATTACTTAAAAACATGAGAAATATATTGTGATTTTGTGCTTTAGTTGGCTCAAGATAGATAACATAGCACGCCCGCTAACGCCGAGCAGTTGCAAACATCATGTGGTGTAAAATTCTACAGTTTTATGGCCTTCCACATTACTTGAACAGCTAATGCGATCCATATTACAATCCTGTGTACCATCAGTATTATGTCTAAGTACTAAATGCATTCAGTGTCACGTTATCATGTAATGAGCATGGATTGCTTAAACCTCAAGCTGATAAAAATATTCCTGTAACTTTGCAGTGGGAGTTTAAATGAGTTTCCAGCATGTTGTGTGAAGCTGACCAGTGTTTCTGTCTGCACGATTATGCTCGCTCATTTTGAGTTTGAGCACACGTACGAGCACACAAAAGGTTTCAATCTAAAAACCGCACCAAAAACTACATATTGCCCCTTTAACTTAAGTATAAAGAATATACAACTGACAGTCAGCAAACTCACCTGTTTCTCGGTTGCAGCATCCTCTGACACTGGTGGACATTCTTCACTGGGGAGCGGGACCAGTAACAAGCCCTGGACTCGGTCCCAGTGATGCAGGATGTGTTCGACCTGTTCCTGGATCCGCTCATACTCACTAAACTGAGACTGCAACTCATCCACACTGGACTGGGTAGGGAAACAAAGTTGGATAGTAGATTACAAAGAGGTCAGCAGCATTTAACAGTAATAATTGCTCTACAAATGGCAGAGGCTCAGTTTAGTTGTGAGGGTAATTCTAAACGCAACAGATTGTATGACTAAAATTGTCTTTACTTATTACAAAAGTATTAACTAAGTTCAGAGCAGTAGTTTATTTTTCCACTATAATGTTCATGGCGAATTCGACAACAGTATTACATGTAAATGTGAATGTAATTCACTTGCTGCTGTATTTGTTTTCATCTGTCATTAAATGTTTTTAAAGCACAGTAAATTCCCAGTATTCAGTGCTAAGTTTGATATTATGAACAACAGAGCTTGAGTGCAAGAGTGCAATTACAAATGAAAGAAAGGTATGTTCATTTTCTAATGACACAAAACATGCGGTTGCAGATGGTATTTTTTGTGTGAATGCAGGACCCATCATGGCATTATCTTAATAAAGATTCTAGAAATAGAAAGTACTTGTATTGAAATGGGTCGGTAAATGTGACACTAAATACTCATTTGACAACATGATGCGTTGCTGTGTGAGGTTCAGTGTGTCACTGCCTTCGCTCCTTAATAAACCCACAATTTCTCCCTCCAGCTTGTCTTCAGGTTGGGGAGACTCTGCCTGTAAAACTTTGGCTTCTTCTGTCCTTATGTGTGAATGATCAGCCTCTTTGTTTTGATGCACTGTATTAGCAAAGAGGAACAATAATAATCCATGGTTACATTTTTGATCATGACTTTTAATAATCAGAATGACATTGATTTCTTAGTGTATTGTGTTAATATGTCCTGGATGTTCCTACGTCCTGCATTGAAGCATGCTGCGATTACTTACACATGTTGGCACCTTCATTTATATTTACGTCCACTAGTGACTCTTTTGACTTGTTACAGGTAGACATCCTCCTCCCATTCAATGCATCTGATGACTGAAGAGGAAATGAAACAAATTAATTTTATTTGTGTGTGCTAATGGGAGCTTGGATATATTTTAGTTCACATTGGATTTTGTTTTCGTGAAGGAATGGGATACACATACAGACCTGCTTTCCCTCCACCAAGCTCTTCTTCTTTGATGCTTCTTTATTATCCTTTTTTGCCAGCTTTTTGCTCTTCTTCTTCAATTCTTCTTCTCTCAGCCTCTTCATCTCTTCCTGGTTCCTCTGTTCTTTGTGTACTTTTACTATTCGCCCAAGCTCCCTTACGCACAGATCACACACGTTAAGTACACCCAAACACAGTATTTTTTTATTTTTTTATTGAAAATGTTCCCACTGATTGGTGGAAGCTTTGTCAGCTAATTCTCTGAACACTCTAATTAGTGTTTGTAAACAAAGCTCAAAAACTAGACTCTAGAGGGGACTTCAAACAAGTAATGTACACAACATGAAAAACTGGAGGGTTAAATGAGGACCTCATCCAGGTATGCAGACACATAGTCCAAGCTGATATGTATTTTCTCAAATGTTTATCTATATTTCTTTCACGTCCCCATGAACAGGTGGCATTTATTAGGCTGAAACAAGCAATTTACGACACGTTTGTCCAATTGAGCGAGTATGGTTTTAGGATAAGAATGCAAACATTTTCTTGCGTTAGGTCCAATATGTCTTGGAGTCGGTACCTGAGTTTGTGCAGTCTGAGCTTCTCTCTATGTCTCAAGGCAATATGTTCCTTCACCTCTTCTGGCAGAGCATCATACTCATCCCCATCGAGCTCCTGTAACCACTGCTCCTCCCTGTCAGCTTTCTCTTTCTGCAGAGCCTCTGAAGGGCACACACACAGACAGTTCAACATACTGTACATTGTTATCAACCTTACTGAGTAGAAATAATAATACGATAACTTTGATGAGTTCTGTCCTCTGTACACTCTAAGAATTTGTGTTTGTGTGTGAGCTGGTGCATGTTTTACCCTGGGCTTCTCTCTGTGCTGTCTCCCTTGCCTTCAGGGCAGCGTAGGAGTCAGACAAGTTGACTACATAGATGTGTTTGCGATTATTAAGGGCCTTGAGAACAACTTGCAGCGTGCTTGCTGCTGACTGAGTGTAGACAGACTCCAGGCTGCCAATCACTATGCCACGGTGACAATCGCTTAGCTGTTATCATGACGGCAGCACCAACAGCAATGACAAGAAAAAAGAGCAAAACATGAGAAGACACAATGAAACTTAGACACAATACATATCTGATATCTGCCAGTTTTAAGTTTAAGTGTTTAAGTGCAACTAGTTGCAAGCCTTTTTGATGTAATATTTATCTACTTGTCATCTGCACTATATTAGATTTAACTTTATCTATAGGTCCTGTGACATTGTGCTCTAGCAGTTAACTTTGAAACTGTGTCACACAGAATACTACTACTATATACTGCATATATAGCACTGCCACCATCTTTCTAAACAGTTAACTAACCTGAAATCTTTCCGCCAAAATTTCAACCAGTAGCTGCTCGGGCAAGAGATTTCTGAATGTGGTCACATCTCCTCCCTGAAGTGAGACCACACCAAAAGAAATTGGTGATTCACATTAAATTATTACTTAATATATTCACAATTTTATATAATAATTTTATACCCAGACATAAAAGAGAGATTTTGCTTGCAAAGATAAATGTATGTGTAGATGTATCCAGTAGGTCCATACCCTGAATTTATAGAGAAAAAGCAAGATTTTCCCAATCCCAAACCTACTAAAATAGTTAAACATCCCAAACACAGCAAATGACCAGAGGACTTGAGAAAATGTACCAGGCAAAGGGCGAAGTCTTTGTTTTTGGTCTCCTGAGGAGCTTTGGAGTCATTTTTACTGCAGCTGTCCTCTCTGAGTTTTGCAAGAACTTCCACAGTGTCATGTGAAGCTGCAGCTGAATTTGTAGCTGGATCTGAGGATTCAAGATGTGGTGCAGGTCCCGGTTCTTTGTTTTTTTCAAAGGACTGAGCTGGAAGCAAATGGGTTTATTTATTTTCACCTTCATTTATCAATTTAAACCAGACACTATGCTCTTCTGCAGTACTGTCCTCTGACTATCTGTCACGCTCGGTCCGTGACCAGTGTATTTGATAGTGTTTTTGTGGTTTCTCTGGTGTGTGGTGTGGGTGTGGTCTCTCTTAGGCACCTGGCTCTCCGGCACAGCTGCTGACAATCAATCAAGCTCCTGCTGAAAAACTCTGATCTCCAGTCAGCAGCGCCAGATTGTTGTACTCACTTTAGTGGTAACAAACTCATAGACAACTCTCTAGTAAGCTTCATTTGTCTTGTGAGCTAACCTCTTGTAACGTGTTTTCTCCTTTTTGCCTCAGTGCCTTCCCGTCTGCCATACCGATCCGCCAGCAACAGGACCTTTTTGTTCCCAACTACTCTCCACCACAACCCCACTAAAACCCTCTGTTTAATCATTAAAATCCTTTTGTGAGCTTCAACCAGCAAGTCTCTGTCTGCTCTTGAGTCCGAACCCGCATTAAATATAACACTATCAAACACTTCTAAAGCCTAATTGAAGTACCAGGCTGCCTTGCACAATCACAGACTTTGTCTGACTGCTGAGTCGTTCCCGTGAAGAGGATGGTGATTAAATGCCTTGCTGATTGGCACATATGGGAAAGCACTAGTCTGGTCATTACAATAAGTGGCTTGTGATTTGACCTGCAGGCTAATGCAACTACCCAAACAGACACACAAACCCCCCATTTGAGTATTTAGATCTTATGCTTACCAGCCTCCTCAGCCTTCTTGTCAGCATACTCCGCAGCAGCACAGTCATAGAGTCGTCTTGCGGTCAGGCTAACAGGCGATGCGCCATTTATCAGCACATCTGTAACCACAGCATCAACACTCAAACACGCACCTCCGTAGTGACGAGCGAGAGCAGCCGCTGTGCTGCTCTTATCTGGAAAAAGTGGAGCAACAACACACACACAGTTTTACATATTCATTAATCCAAGCTAACTGAGCGGTGATTTATGTAAAATATCAAGATTCTGCAAATTAGGTGATATAATTTAATTTTATCTACAATATGTAACTGCTTCACCTGTCTGCGGGGCTCCATATACAATAACAGCAATGCCTCTGCGGTTGCGTGCAGCCAGACCCTCAGGTGACAGGTCAACACACATGTGGCGGGCAATTGCTCTGGAGACGGGGGTCATCTCTAGCTGCCCCAGTCTCCCACTGCTTCCCCCTTTGGTTATCTCCAAAACAAGTGAATGCGCAAAAGCCAAGCTGTCTGGTGGGTTGGCATTGTTTTGTCTGGACCTCTCTTCTTCCTCATGTGTGTCACCTGTCCCAGCTTCTTTTTCATCTGAGCCTGCCTTCAGCTCTGCTGCATATAGGCAGATTAGATTAAAACATGCAAGCACTGATACAGTATGCAAACACATGCAAGTATCTGACTTCAGTGCTTGCAGATGAACATGGGTGTGTCTCCCACCTTTCAGCTGGGAGCAGTAGTCCTTGTAGTAGTCGAGCAGTTCTGTGGGAAGACTTTCTCCAGGGGCCCTGGGTGGCAGCAGTAATATGTTGTTCTCATCATAACCCTGCATCAGACGGAGGATCTACATAGGACAAAGTAATTGGGAAGAGGTTTAGGGAGAAACACAAAAATAAACAGACAGAAGAAAATCTGATGTTGATAAGTGAGGGGCCAGCTGAGGAGATATGAAAAGGAGGAGAGGAGACTGGTAAATGTGACAGGAAAATGTGTTTTGAGGGCAGATCATCTTTTGTTTTTCTCCAAGAGGGAAAGAGAAGAAGGAAAGATT
Source organism: Micropterus dolomieu (assembly GCF_021292245.1). Classification (NCBI taxonomy): domain Eukaryota; kingdom Metazoa; phylum Chordata; class Actinopteri; order Centrarchiformes; family Centrarchidae; genus Micropterus; species Micropterus dolomieu. Next base: position 29,278,545 of record NC_060171.1, on the reverse strand, counting down.
AGGTGAAATTGTGTGTATTAGATAAGCTAAAACTAACTTTCACTTTCTGTGACTATCTAAGGCCTGGGTAAGGCCCAAAACATGTGTTTTATCACGTTACAAATTTTCCAGTTAGAGATATTAAGTTATATAAAACAAAGCAACACAAATGGATTTAGTGGCAATATGTGGTTTATGAATAGGAAGTTGTAAAAGCATTGTGCAACTGCCTCTCTTGATCAAAGTTTAGACTGGTAATGATTTCTTGTGACTGATGGCTCTATTCCCCCCTGGTGGATGAAATGTTTATAACATCTGGTTCACGGAAGCTGGTTCTTGAGAGCTTTAAATAAGACAGACTGTATTAGAAGAAGACAATCCCCTTTAAATGGCTGAATAATACTGTATGTACTCACAGTATCATTAACTGTGTCATCTATCAACCTTGCTTGCACCCTCTCATTCCAGCATTCTCTCTCTTTCTTATACTTGTGTAGTCTTACATTCAGTCTATCAATTGCACGAGAGAAGTCTCGAATAACCCTGAAAAACATTTCACATTCACATGTTTGTGGCCTTGTCTCTTGCCTTTCATGAATGTATATTAAAAAATAAATGTGTGACATTTTTTCTTAAACTTGAGATAAAGAGAGCTACCTTTTCTTCCTCCAGATACTGTGTGTCGAACTCCAGGGAGTAGAACTCAATGGGGAAAGAGCAGGGGTTTTTGACAGTGACCTCAGCTTCAACCTCAGTGCTGACAGGCAGGCAAGGCCCCAGCTCCAGTGCAGACGGGCAGAACTCGAGTTGTGGCTCCTCACCCTTCCCCTGTGCTGTAATGAACACCTGCTGGGTGCTCTCAGCCGCACGGACCACTAGCTGCCTGCTGTAAGCATGCTGCAAAGACATACATAATCGGTCAATAATTTGTTACAACTCCTTTATAGAACATGTTTCCACCGTTTCATACAGGCAGTAACGCCATGATGCTCTGCTTTGCATTGTACCAAACTCTGAAATCAATTAAGCTCTTTACCCCCTCAGCAGGGCTGAACTTTATCTGGACGTTGACTTGTTCACCAGGGGACAGTGTGCCAGAGCGGGGAATAATCTCAAAAACCACTGGAGGTGGTCGCCAATCCTGCATGACCTTTTTACGCTGGTAGACAGGCAGAAACTTATCTACCTGAGTGAAAGCAAGAACAGAGGCAGGTCTTACCCTAATGCAGATTTTTTAGATAGTATTCTAAACACTTGGTTTTCCTAAAGCTAAAGATGTAAGATACCAGATAAAACTAGTTTTTGTTACATGGATATCAAATAAAAAAATTATTTTGGAGAAGTTCATTGAATGACAGCTGTTGTACCTTTTTGAAAGACTTGACCTCCTCGGCTATGCTCCAGTAGCAGGGCACAGACTCGTGATTGAACAGCTGTATTGTCTTCACCTGATGGGGGGAGGTTATGTATCACAAAATATAAAGGGTTTTCACAACAACATTCTCACGCCCGTTTAGTTTAAACAGAGTGTACTGATTTTTAGTTGATACGTGGACTTCTTGCTGCTTCAGCATAAAATCACTAAGCACAGTTTTAAGATAATGATTTCACTTCTTTAAAGATGTGTAACCACAACCGAGTTTAAGCCCTTCAAGCATGTCAGTTTCGTAAGAGAAGTCCTTGGAAATGATCTGACCACAAGAGGGCACCGCAGTGAGGTGGCATAGTGGTCTCTCATTGGTGCCCCTCATTACTGTACCATGCACACAGGCAGCACTGTTAAGCTGCATTTACAGCATTTGTGCTTTCACCTACTTTCCTATTCTCCTGCATTT
>NC_060171.1:29274764-29276631 GCF_021292245.1 Micropterus dolomieu | reverse complement strand
GGTGGATGAAATGTTTATAACATCTGGTTCACGGAAGCTGGTTCTTGAGAGCTTTAAATAAGACAGACTGTATTAGAAGAAGACAATCCCCTTTAAATGGCTGAATAATACTGTATGTACTCACAGTATCATTAACTGTGTCATCTATCAACCTTGCTTGCACCCTCTCATTCCAGCATTCTCTCTCTTTCTTATACTTGTGTAGTCTTACATTCAGTCTATCAATTGCACGAGAGAAGTCTCGAATAACCCTGAAAAACATTTCACATTCACATGTTTGTGGCCTTGTCTCTTGCCTTTCATGAATGTATATTAAAAAATAAATGTGTGACATTTTTTCTTAAACTTGAGATAAAGAGAGCTACCTTTTCTTCCTCCAGATACTGTGTGTCGAACTCCAGGGAGTAGAACTCAATGGGGAAAGAGCAGGGGTTTTTGACAGTGACCTCAGCTTCAACCTCAGTGCTGACAGGCAGGCAAGGCCCCAGCTCCAGTGCAGACGGGCAGAACTCGAGTTGTGGCTCCTCACCCTTCCCCTGTGCTGTAATGAACACCTGCTGGGTGCTCTCAGCCGCACGGACCACTAGCTGCCTGCTGTAAGCATGCTGCAAAGACATACATAATCGGTCAATAATTTGTTACAACTCCTTTATAGAACATGTTTCCACCGTTTCATACAGGCAGTAACGCCATGATGCTCTGCTTTGCATTGTACCAAACTCTGAAATCAATTAAGCTCTTTACCCCCTCAGCAGGGCTGAACTTTATCTGGACGTTGACTTGTTCACCAGGGGACAGTGTGCCAGAGCGGGGAATAATCTCAAAAACCACTGGAGGTGGTCGCCAATCCTGCATGACCTTTTTACGCTGGTAGACAGGCAGAAACTTATCTACCTGAGTGAAAGCAAGAACAGAGGCAGGTCTTACCCTAATGCAGATTTTTTAGATAGTATTCTAAACACTTGGTTTTCCTAAAGCTAAAGATGTAAGATACCAGATAAAACTAGTTTTTGTTACATGGATATCAAATAAAAAAATTATTTTGGAGAAGTTCATTGAATGACAGCTGTTGTACCTTTTTGAAAGACTTGACCTCCTCGGCTATGCTCCAGTAGCAGGGCACAGACTCGTGATTGAACAGCTGTATTGTCTTCACCTGATGGGGGGAGGTTATGTATCACAAAATATAAAGGGTTTTCACAACAACATTCTCACGCCCGTTTAGTTTAAACAGAGTGTACTGATTTTTAGTTGATACGTGGACTTCTTGCTGCTTCAGCATAAAATCACTAAGCACAGTTTTAAGATAATGATTTCACTTCTTTAAAGATGTGTAACCACAACCGAGTTTAAGCCCTTCAAGCATGTCAGTTTCGTAAGAGAAGTCCTTGGAAATGATCTGACCACAAGAGGGCACCGCAGTGAGGTGGCATAGTGGTCTCTCATTGGTGCCCCTCATTACTGTACCATGCACACAGGCAGCACTGTTAAGCTGCATTTACAGCATTTGTGCTTTCACCTACTTTCCTATTCTCCTGCATTTGCATGTTGATAATACAAAGTACAATAAAATGAGCAGTAAAAGTAAATTTGATTTAAAAAATGTGTGTAGCAATCCAAGTAATCAGTGTAGGATATTATAAAATTCTACTATTTTAAATTATATATATATAATTATATATATATATATACCGTGTCATTCCATATTCTCATGCTCTATTACCTGACACATGCCGCACTGCACAGTGTCAAACTGTAGTGTATTCGTGGAAACAGAGATGGCCGGCACAGTTACCACTCCACACAGCCGCACCTGGACCATCGGACCACCTGTGACCTGTAAAACAGACAAGGACCCAAAATATTA
>NC_060171.1:29158576-29274744 GCF_021292245.1 Micropterus dolomieu | reverse complement strand
GGCCTCTATACACCTATGTAGATATTGCACCAAAAACCAGACATTTGCAGCTAGAATAGTCATTTACCACATTAGCAATGTATAGAGTGTATTTCTTCAAAGTTAAGACTAGTTTAAAGTTATCTTCATTGAAAAGTACAGTGCTTTTCCTTCAAAAATAAGGACATTTCAATGTGACCCCAAACTTTTGAATGGTAGTGTATATATACCGTGTCATTCCATATTCTCATGCTCTATTACCTGACACATGCCGCACTGCACAGTGTCAAACTGTAGTGTATTCGTGGAAACAGAGATGGCCGGCACAGTTACCACTCCACACAGCCGCACCTGGACCATCGGACCACCTGTGACCTGTAAAACAGACAAGGACCCAAAATATTAAACTGAATCAGAAATGATGCTATTTGTGCTCGTGTATGTGTGTGTGTGTGTGTGTCCATTTGTACCTGTATTGGCATGACAACACTTATGCCCCCCATCTTCAGGTTGGCTCCTTGGGGGTCAAATTTAACTGTGAAAGTCTGTGTCTCGCCACAGGGCAGGTTTTTCACTCTTTCAAATTCTGCACTGAAACCTTTGAAGAAGCAACAACACACGCAAGCCATTTTTTATTTTAAAAAAGGCAAAGTATTGAACACAAATCAATAGACAATAAAACAGCACAGTGAAAACTGAATGATTCATATCTGCAACTCAAATTTTATCCATTATTGAGATAATTTTCCTCTGCTATCCCTTTCTAACAGCTTATTTGCCTGTCTCGCTAATCCAGTATTATGAGTTTCATGTTCTATTATTTTTCCAGATGAGGTATGTGCATAATTGCACATACTGTAGCTCAAAGGAGGCAGAAAATTAGTTAGGCCCAAACTGTCAGTTTATAAATACTATTTACCACGTTCTTTGTAATTGTTGTACAGTAATACAGAGACAGCCCACGTAAATAAGAAACAGAGACAAAGAACTGAAAATGCCACAGGAACTATATTGTGTTACCTGTGCCAGCTAGAGATTTGCGATTGGCATGGAAGGACACGGCCACTGACCCGGTATTGGTGACATTTATAGTGTGACTGAGGACTTTGCCTGGAATGACATAACCAAAATCCAAAACATACTCGGGGAGCAGGAATCTGGGGGTGTGGGAAGAGAAACATAAATAAGACAACCAATAACAAGCATCATCCAAGTCACATCAAGTTTTTTTACTAAGCCACTACTTGCATTTTATGAATTACTGAGATTCGACAGAATTGTTTTGAGTTGTTATGATCATATTACTATATGTTATCATTTTACAAAACTATGTCATTTAAAAAGTTTTCTTTACATGTGTGAAATGTGTTTTATTTCAATGGAACACAGTTCACATCATGTTTGCCTTGAACATCAACTTGATTATTTCACAAGTCATAATCTTCAGTATACATTTGGTGGAAGACAAACAAGGGATCACAGTATGGTATGGTATGGTAACATCCAATGCACACTATGATATCCATCAAGTACCACAAAACAAAAACATACCCAGCCAGACAGTGTTCATTAACCCAAACTCTTTGAATTACACAACACAGTTCTCACTTCAGCCCAGTGAGTGGACCATCTGTTCAGCCAAAGCGTGTGTGTGTGTGTGTGTGTATGAACATACTTGCTAAGTCTGTGCCACTTTCTGGAGGAACCTTGCGAGTCTCTGAGCTCCAGCAGGCTGCCGGTCACAGCGAGAGCATTCTGTTTGACCAACGTTCTCTCGATCTCCATGTGAAGCAGCTCTTCATACTACAGGCAGCCGGCAAAAGATAGAAAAGCAAAAGGGAGAAAGAGACAGAGGGAGGGGTACGTAAATCCTCAAAAGTTACTAAAAAACTATTACAGAGTTACATAAGCAATAAAAAGCACGGTCTGACTGGTAGTCAGACTAGAAGTCAAAGCTCCCTTTAACAATTTGTCATTCTACTCATCACATATGCAGTACTTAAGTCTACAAGTTAAGTGTAATTGGTGATGTTTTAAATTAGCATTTTGACCAAAATAGGACATCTATTGCGTGTGTGTCCATCCTGGTAGAGGGTCCCTTCTCTGTAGGTCTTCTTGAGTTTTTTTGCTTCATTCCCCTGTTTTTGGAGGGACATAGGATATCTTTATCTAGACTAAGGGTCTAGAAAAATGTTTTATGAATAGTTGTTACATCATTTGCCTTATTTCTCTATCATAACAACAGATAGATGGTCACTGAGTTTTCTTGTGAATAAGGTGGAAATTATGCCAGTTTATCATGTTTTGCACAGGTATTGCAGATTCTCCTGGGGATCACAGTCTTTAACCTTATCTATGAAAATCTTTGTATTGTTATTTCATTGGTTAGGGGAAATTTCAGGGATGTTGCTGGGGAAACACACCTATCTGTGAGTAAATATTCAGGAGGTAAAGCAGAGAATAGTCATAATAATCTTCATTGTAAATCAATGGTTCTTGTCTACTCCCTGGAAAATCAATATAGAGATAAGAAGCAGGGATAGGCTGGTTACTAACACCAGAGATGTAGCAACCTTGCATATCTGGAAAGAAAATATATGTGGAACATGTAAACCATATATGTTGCATTATTTCTTAATATACTTTATATAATTAAACATGATTGTAACAAACATATATATGCTATTTAATGTTACATTAAATTACATTTAAATTGGTTTTAGTCCTTCTAGAGTCACTTATTCATTTTGTACTAGAACAAAACACTGAATAGTTTTCACACCATTATGTGCATTCTAACTAACCAACTCAATATTTTATGAGAACATGCTGACAAACCAAACTTTAAGATGATTTTTTCTTAATCCTTAAAAACAGCATTTGGGAAGATTCAAAGTTTTCTTTGCATAAAACTGTTGTTTATTTTAGTCACTGACGGTGAGTGTGCAGTTGGTCTCTGCTGTTGCTCCTCCACCAGTGGTAATTCCATTCATAAGCTCCTTGCTGACTCTATCTGTCTCCACAGCTGTTCTGGCCTGCTTCACCACATCACAGTAGCACTCATCTGCTGCAAGGGAATCACAGTGTCACACCAGTGTAGGAATAAAGAATTGGAGATTGAATTATTAGGGAGACCTGTCAATCAAGCGATTTTGGCTCAGTGTTTTCTAACACGATAAAAGGTGTTAGAAAGCAACACATAAAATAGACTACCTGCTAGGGGCTAAATTAGGTACTATGGGAACAAGACTTTGTGTCAGAGAACTTTACATTAACAATTTTCTTATAGGAACCAATAAGGTATTACATTACACAGTAAACACTTTCAGTTTACTGCTGCTTAAGTTTCAAATTGGTCATTTCAATACACAGAGAGCACTTACTTCCAGTGGGATTACCTGCATTTTGGGTGAAAGGATAAGCATAGTAATAGATAACAAACTATACTGCATTGTAAATGTTCATCCTTTGGCGTTTTGAGTACTGACACTGTTGTCCATTTGCTGTCTGTGTGTGTGAGTGCACGTCTATGCATACACAGGTTTTGTGGCAAGTTCAGCCTGATCCTTGGGAACACTCCCACTCCAGTCAGAGTGATGTCCTGCGGTGGCAGGTAAGCCACCCGCAGCTGAAGCCGCTTCTCAAACACCCCAGGGATTCCTGGGATGTAGAGCATACGCAGAGATTGCTCTGCACCACCAGCAACATAACCCTGACACACACACAAAAAACAGGTGAAAAAACACTTGTTCACAATAAATGACCCTCCTATATCTAAAACAGTGCCAAGATGAACTCACCATACTGGGTATGACCATGGGCCGGCCAGGTATGACTTCCTGTCCTTTATCATTTTGCTCATTGTCTTTTTGCTGCCGTGCATCTGGCTGCTGCTTGTCCATATCCAGGGCCATCTTCTGTACCCCAGTCTCCTCGTCTGCCCCCTCATCGTCCTCCTGTAGGATGCTAAATTTGAAGCCCAGCTTCCCAGTATTCCTCAGGGTCACCTCAGCTTCCCCTTTATGATCAAACAGCTGGAAAATGACGTGAATTAGCTTGATGGCAATTCCACCTTGTATATTTTAGTTGGAGGGTGTGCAATGTAAAGGTAATACAGTAAATTGTTGTTTCTAGAACAATATGCATGATGTTGGCCTCTGTTTGCACCTCACAGTTTATGGTGATAACCATAATAAAAATATAATAAGAAAGATGATGAGCTGGAAGTAGTTGTCTCCATGATATGAGCACAACGGAGCTGTTATTTGAGTGTAAAGAGAGAGAGAGAGTGTAAGAGACAGACAGATGGGTAGAGACAAACAAGAAAAGTGATACCAAAATGTCTGGAACTGTTCAAAGTTGGTCCCTTGTGGATGCGCAAAGGAGGTTGTTTTAGGACTTCCTAACGAATATGGATAAATCTAATCTTTGACTACAAGAAAACAACATAGACTCAGAGAGAAGGAGAAAGAATAGTGCTGAACAGACAGGAAGGTCAGAGAAAGGTTCTGCTGAATCGCTTATTTCAACTAAATCAAAAATCAATATGTCCTTGTTTTGAATATCAATGATAACTGGTCTGGATGGCTTGCATTCTTAAAGAGGGAGTGGCAGCGCAAAAGACCAAAGTGTGAAAAACTATGCAGTGACATTCAAAGTTAATGTGATACACCTTACCAGTCTTTTTACTGTGTAAAAAAGTGTGTTTGATGGCACTACACAACAGTAGATATTATGTCTTTATATTGTGCGATAATGACATACAAACACTTATCCCACAATCTGTCCCTTAGCATTAGATTCTGTGATAATACAAACAAGTGGAATGGGGAAGAATAAAACACAATTGTTTGTCAAAACATTAACAGTAAGCAAAAGCAAATAATCATTAAACAAACAACAGAAACGCAGCTAACACGTTGTCATCCAAAATCACAAACAAAAGTCTGTCACACTTCTCCCAAGCCCGTGTTGTTTTGAAAATGGCAGAATGTATCATTCCCCCAAGTTTTGTAAAAATCTAATTTCGTCTGTCATGTCACACATGGATGAGCAACCAGATGGCAAAGGAAGAACAAGGATGCAAATTAACAGAAAGTAGATTAAAACATAGAAAAGGAGAGTTTTGCCCAGACATGAGCAACTCAAACAGCAATATATCCTGCCTTCTTTGCCCCTACCAGCAGTCTCTGACTACAGTCTTGGCCCTTACCCTAGCCATAATGATCTGCACATACTAAGCTGTAACAGCACTATTTGATTTGTAGAGTTTGTTGGGATAAAGACCTGAGAAGCTGTACTCTGAGTAAAGGAGACCTTTATATGTACCTGTAGACCGAAATCGATGTGGGTAGAGTCAAGGCTGTAGCTGATTACTGATGCTTCTCCTCTGAGTTTGATTTCGTACGTAGGCCCCTCCTCTACATGGCACTGGGCTACCACCTCTCTGCTGACATTTTTATGGCCGTAGAAAGACAATATGACCAGCTGTTGGTTCCCAGGTTGCAGATGACCATATATTGGCAAGATATCAAACACCTACAGACACAAAAAGAAAAGCAGACGAACTCATTTTGATTATTCCGATGTGCTGCTGTCATACTCTCACTCATTCACCTATCATGAGCTATCAGATGAGAAGGTCAGTACCACTCTTTTATCTTCAGCTGAACTGTTGTAGCGTTACACTGCTCGACAAAGTTGCACTTATGCGTAGGAATAGTGAAGTTGAGAAAATGTAGTTCCAAAGGAAATGGCCCATACTTGAAATTATATTGACTGTTTTTGTTGGGCCTTCTTTTAGATGGCTAAAATTAATTTTGCTGCTGACCCTGTCCACAACAGTATATTGCTTAGCTGCGTACAACTCCCTGCTTCTCCAAACAGGGGGTGCGCCAACTGCCATCTACTGCAGATAATACATTGACTATGGATAAGTACCTCATATAACCCCACTTCAAAAAACCATATAAGATGTGCATGTGTGTCTACCTCCACAGAAACAGCATTGAAGCACAGAGACAGGGAATGACCCCTAACTCAGGGAAACCGTGATTTGTTTACATGTGAGCATTTGCCTACCTCTTCGACACATGGAGGGCTCTGTGTGCTGCTCTTATCATCTGCACCAGGCCTGGGGCTGAGAGCGACTGAATAGGCAGGAGAAGCCGTTAGAGCGAAGCTCCACCCTTCTTTAGTCTCCTTTACTGTATTTTTCTGTTCCTCCTCTGCCTCCAGCATCTGTGTCTCTCTATGGAAGAAAATAAAACAAGCTGAAATCAAATATTTCTTTTCCCCACAACGCAAGTGAAATTATAAAGTCAGGCAAAAAATGAAAAACAACTCCTGTAACTCCTGTAACAATGAGAAGACATGAGACAAATGATCAAAAGCGTGTTCCAGCTTCATGAAAAGACAATTGAAAGCCTCATGATGAGGATAAGGTAGTAGAGTAACACATGTAAGCAGAATAATGCAGCCAACAGCTAATTATATAAGAATCTATTGTAAAGCCAATATATCATTAACACAGTATTGTAACACCTAAGTGGAGAAGAAAATCTTTAGCACCCACATCCCAGGGAACTCTGGCTCTCATTTTCTCTCTCTGTTATACTCTCTCCTTCCCTGTGGGATCAGACTGGGTGCATCCATCAAGTTAATTAAACAGAGTGTTCTATAATTAAGAGGAATTTTAATAGGCAAGCAGCAGGAAACAGGTCAGGATAGATTGCAGTGAAGTGCTGAATAAACATGGAAGAGAATGAAAGAGATTTAGTGAGTGAAGCCATCTCAAAGCTGGGCTGGACAATTTCTATATTAAATCACCAAACACTGGTTACGTTATGCCGACAGTGTGTGTATGTGTATGTGTGCGTATGCCTGTGTGTGAGCTTTAGGGGGTGCACACATGTAAGGCATCATTCAAGTCTGCACACAAATTTGTCAAGCTCCCAAGAATGCTTCATTGTGTCCACTTCCAATGAGTGGGGGTAGTGATGCCAGCACCAGGGGGCACTGTTGTATGGTCAGTATGTGAAGAATGCTGTTTTAAGGAACAAGCTAGCCTGATGTCTAGCCTTGGGAAGATCACAAATTAGCACGCCCAGTAATGTAAGATGTAAGGGTGAACAAATACTGTAGGTCAGTGTCCTCAAAAATAGTGTGTATTTTTGGTGGAAAAGAGTTTGAAAGAGCCCCTAAAAACCTTGTGCCCCCCTGTGGGAAAGAAGGACGTGGGTCCTCTAAGAAAGAGTTTAAAGCCCACTGGTGCGGACGGAGGAACAGATGGTGAGACAGCAGATGATGACTCTGCAAGAGCTCAGCTCAAAACAGAAATAGCCTACTCTGACATTCCCACATCTGTCTCTCTCTCTCTCTCGTCCATCTATTCTTTCCTTCATGCACACTGTGGGTGTGACTGTGTTTTACTGTTTTCCCATCTTCAGTCACACTAAAAATCTACAACTCAAAGACTACAGAGACTACAAACATCTTACTTCCAGCAGACTGCTGGGGGAAAAAGGAGCAATGGGGAGCTGGTATGAGAGCGTTTGATGCAGAAAAATTATACTGGTACAGACAGCTGGCTACTGGGGTTCCAGGTTGTGAGTCAGAGTGAGTGTGTGCGTGTGTGTGTGTGTGTGTGTAAGAGGTACGTTGTAGATTAAGATTTTACATACTAAACCTATGATGTATGAAGATGCTTTTGTATAATTATAGTCTGAGTGGTTACATTTAGCTCAAGCTTGACCATCTAAAACATTAAAATGCTCCTTACACGCTTTAAATTAAAACATTGAACAGTGACAGGGGTCCTTGGGCTGCATCACAATGATTATTACTTTTGCTTATTCTAATCCTGTGTTATCAAAATCCCTCTCTTTTTTCCTCCTGTAAAATATCAAAATATTTTGATGACTCATCTTTGTGTTTAACCCCATCTTGTGTGTCTAACCCCAAGTTAGACAACTTGGGGTTGTTACGTAAATGTCCGTCCACCCATAGTCAACCGCTTATCCTGCGTACAGGGTCGCGGGGGTTACGTAAATGTATACAATTAAATGTGGTGTAAGGTAACAGTCCATCAAACAAAACCACACTTGACCGTTAGCTAGTTTGGGTAGGTGGCAGAACAATATTATAGTAGTAGAGTGTGTTTGGATTTCAGCTGGCAAAAACTTTGTTTATATTTCCAAAGAATGTGAAGATTATGGTTAAGGCTCTAATTTATTCACTAAACCCATATCCTCTTCCTCCTGATCAAACAACATGTGTGAGGGAGGTGTGGGTGAAGCCCAAGATCTGTATTGTACTAAAGCACCATATTATTCGCTAAGCCACTCTTACTTTTCACAATCCAATCAAAATTCTAGGATCTGATACAAATTCCTCTCGTGACTAAACCCATCCGCATTTTCACTCGGAAATGTGTCCCATAAAAGAAGATTCAGACGCTCTAACTGCCATTTCACTGTAACTTTGATATTAATACTTCTTCTACCACTGTTTCTTCCGGCTCATTTGAAGAGGTTGTCATTGGAATTCTTTAGGCAAGTGTCATTTCAAGATTTACCCAATCACCTTTATTGTATTATGAAAAAAACGAGTTGTAGAATGACTATGAGGCTAAAATTGTAATTACTGTTTCCCAAGTTGACCTTGTGGTGCAACTGTGGTGCAGCTGGATCAATCAGTCAGGTTCAAAGGCGTGTGTACACCATGATGCTCAACATCTCTAGATGTTTTAGTATCTATTTAGCTTTTTGTTTGTCCATTGTTTACACACTAGTTAAATCTCTTCTTCAGTTCATTGCTCATTCTTTATATTTGTGTATCTTTATCAGACACGTGCAGAGGGGGGTGCGCTGGGTGCTTGAGCACCTGCCTTTTTGCCCTTTGATGCCCAAAGTGCCCTTTTAAGAATGCAAAATGTCCTTAATTTATTTATACATTTGTAAAGGTCATAGACTGTATATTAAAAAGGTAAAGGCCCTTTTGTGAAGGCCTGCCCAATCAAACTATTAGTAAAATGAATTAATAATAATTTCACAGTTAATAAAATGGCCCACATGATGACCTTTCACCTTATGACCTCATCCGTGACCAGCCCTCCCCCCCCAGCAGCTCTGCCTAAAGGACACCTTCGATTAATCCGGTAAGTGGGGTTTACCGCAATGAGCTTGTTGTGGGTTGTTTGATGTATTTTACAAGAAAGACGCAAAGAGAGCATGCACAGTAGTTGTGTATATTGCTGTGTCACCTGTAGAAATAACATTAGCTGCCAGAACTATGCCGACAGCTAACGTTACTTCTACACAGATAAACTTCGTGCTTCGTGCTGTTTGAGGGGGAAAAGTTTCACGGGCGTCGATAGGTGTGGTCTTTTTATGTAATTTGACTACAGACTTTTCACTTGAACTAGGATTAACTTAACTAGTAACTTAATAAAAGCCTTGTGCCTTAAACTATTTATAACAACATTGGTAAAACAGGCTTACTGATCTGTCTGTCTCACTCTTACTCACTCTGTCTGCCACCCTCATCCTTTCCCCCGTTAATGTTTCTCAGATTATTTCCCACACTTTTTTGAATCTGGCATTTTATTTCCTCTACCTGCAGCTCTTGGTGTGCAGCAGTCTCTGTGAGCGTTTCCCTCTTATTTTATTGTAGCAGTCAGCCTTGGCAGCAGCTGCAGCACTACAGCAGGTCAGTCTCTGTGAGCCAGTCCCAAACACCCAACAGTCTTTACATCTTTTCATGGTCACATAATTGTTTAATAAGCCAATGAATATCCTATGTTTGTTTTAATATCTCTAGTCACAGATCACCTCCAGTAGTATCAGCAGCAACAACAACAGCAGGGGCAGCAACATCCCCAGCAACCCCTCAGCAGCAACTGTTCCCTGTAAGTTAGCCCACATTGTTTTAAAGCTAGAGCTGGGTATTCCCTGTGTTTCTTTTTCAAAACACCGTCACAGTACTTGCTAATGTATCAATACAAAAGCATCTGTATACCCATATCAACAAGGAATACATACCAATATATTTGTGTAGTGATATTTTGAGAACAGCCCTGTTTAAATCCTTGTTCCATGTGCCATTTTTTTCTTTGACCACCTGCCCTTCCAAAGGTCTCTGCACGGCCCTGATCTTATATACTGCACATCAACACTTTAGCTACTGGTTGCACTATCTGGTTAGATGTTAAACTAAACATTTTTTTGTCCTGGTACTTGCTGTGTGCAATGACACTAAGGTTGAATCTAATATAGTGACCTTCTGTGACCTATGGATACAAACAGGTACAATCACTATAACGTCTCACCTCTTTCTTATGAGATATGGAAATAGTTTTTCAGTCACTTTTGAGTGTTCAGAATTATACTAAACAACGTTTCCATTCCTGCACTTAGATGTTTCAAACAAAAATGTCTTTTTCACAAGAGTAGTCCACAGTTTCTTTTGCAAGAAACAACACAAAGCAGCCAGCTTACAGTACAATGCAAAAACAGGAAACTCACTCCTGTTTCTGCCTCTTGTACTGTTTAAAAAAGGAAAAATTCCAGGTTACTGAACGCATGACAATGGAACATTGCTCAAGAATATTGATCTCGCCATTGTATTAGTCCGGCTTAAACTCAACATCCCCTAATGCACCTGGAGTTATTAATTGTTAGTGATTCAATCGTTCACTTGTCCAGTGATCTAGTCCATCATCGCTGCAAGTGGCTACAGTGTCATCAAAAAAAGATGGAATACGCTTTCCAGTTTACTTATTGCTGATAGAGTCCTAAAGATTGAAGTTACAGTATTTGATGTATTGTACTGTATCTATCTATCACTGGGATAGATGGATTGAGAAGAGTTAACTTTATTGAAATTCCCCTCTCCAAGGCTGCGGTGTAATTACTGATAGGGATGTAATTAGCTGAACATGGCTAGATAGTGCAGGTTTCGTGAGAGACTTTAGAGAGAGAGTGTGCCCACAGAGTGAGGCCTCCATTTAATTAGCAGGAATTAGGAATTAGCTTATGAGACAGATTGTTAAGAGCGGTCACAATGTAAGAGGGAAAGGGTAAAGAAAGAGAGAAGAGAAGGTTGATAAGGATTTGGTAGAGAGCCGAAGCACAGGCAGAAGAGGAGGCAGGAGAGCAGGAGCAGAGAAAGGAGGGGAAAAAAAGAAAGTTTAATAGGCAATGTAAAACCCTAAGATGAGGACAAGGAGGGGAGCAAAAAGGAAGAATACCAATAGATGAAAGAGGGGGAAGGTAAAAAGAAGGTAGAGGGTTATAAATCTTGTAGAGCTTTAGCAGTTAGTTGGTTCATGGCCATGGACAGACAGACTACTATAGTATTCACAGTCCATTTCAAGAGAGGCGAGCCAAAGCTAAGGTTTGAGAGAGGCACAATGTAACATTAAGTGTACACAATCAGTAGATTTGTCTTCCCCGGAGAATTTATAATGGATTTGGCTTTCAATTCAGAGGGTTAAATGTATAGCTACTGTACTAACTCACCCCGATGGACAGTTTTAATATATGGCTGAGCTCTATTCTGTTCCTGTCCCTGTGAATCTTGTCTATTCAGGATGCCACAGTTCTAAAAAAAATGATTTGGGCTATAACAAAAAAAAAAAAAGCTGTAACACAGGAATCATGGAGCAGCATTGCAGCAGGACGCACAGAGCACAGGTGCTTCAGCTTCCTTTAGTCCTTCAACCAAATGAAAGCAACATTAAAAAGCCTGTATGTTACATAAACAGAGGTTTATGAAAACAAAAGGCAGGAAGCCTAATTACCTTTTCTATCATTTAGATAGCTGAAAGTTGTCTGTTACCATCATCTGTCCGCAGAGATAAATCAAGGAACAAAAGTACTCTCTCCAAACAATAAGATGGGCTTTGACAACTAATATTTCCGGTAAAAAGAAGACATACGACATAATGTGAAAGTTATGATGCTATGTTCAGATTTTCTGGCTTAGATAAGATCCAGAACAGCAAGTTGATAGGACTTTTCAGCAAAAGAGGCACGGCAGGCCTCTAATCCTGTTAGTATTTGTCCCTTCAAGACACATCCCAAGACTGTATCAGCCGGCATTGATTTGAATATGCTATACTAATATTGTATGTAATTTTACAGTACATAATTTACTGTCCTTTACAGTGTGTCAAGTAGGTAGAAGTGTGGACACTTTTCATTGTTAATATACCTGATGGTACAGTGTTTCTGGTCATCCAAAAAAGCCCAGTGGTAGGACACAGGCAGCGGAGAGCAGTTGGTGATCGAGATTTCTCTATGAGTCTCTGTGCAGTTGAGCACACAGCCAAAATCCACTGTGTTGGAGGAGAAGTGGAGGTTGGGGAAGTGGACCTCAGCGTGCAGCTTCACCATGTCTTGCTGTGGGTGTCCCTGGAAGTGTACTTCAAGGAACTGGGGGGAAAAAGTCAAGGGAGGAAATGTATTTGTCCAAAATAGTTGATCTTAAGGGGAAAATTAATTAGGTGCAGGTAAGTAAATAGAGATTGTTTTCACTTAATGCCAGTGGTTCCCAATCTTTTTTGACGTGTGACACCTTTAATGAAGCAACTCATGACCCCTAATCAGTTTATGACCTAAAGAGTGATTTTTCCTACTCAGATTGTTTAATTTTGAGGATTCTTAGCAACCTGCAGAGGTGAAAAAATCCAGATTTTGAAAGATAAAAGCTAAAGAGAAAAGAACCCAATCCTAAAACCCAATGTATTGGAAACCACTGCCATATGTGTTAAGCTATAGTGTGCTCAGAAGGACACAATGTTACACCAGATGAAAAAGAAAAGTATTACGTAAGAAATTTTACAAAAAATAAAGCATCAATGTTACCTCATCCACGACTTGTGACACCCGATCTCGACAGTAAGATGGATTAAAGCATACCCACAACTTAACCTGCCTCCCGTCACCTAAAACCATGGACTGCAAGAAGACACACAGTAGTGAAAACGTGTAACATAGGGTAACAGGTATTAAAGGAATCAAGCTGACCCTGTAATATTTGGGACCACAGACCTGGTATGTAAACTAATCAACAGAATGTAAGAATCGCTCTTCAACTTCTTTCATTTTTTTGAGAATCTAGTTTTGCACGCTTAATGGAAAATCATTACATCATGATAATTACTCCCAAAGCACAAGTTCACAACTCTTTCAAAATCCTTCTCACAGTTAATGAAACATTTATCGTAATCCTGCCATGGAAACTAGGCTCATCAAAATACTACTCTTTAGCTTCATTTAGAGACCTGCAAGGGCTTTGGAAAAACATTTCAATTTGGATTGCAATCCTGCGTTTTAATCAACTATTAGAATGGAAGTCAAAGCCATGATGATAAAATGAAAACATGGACATTATGGGAATACATAAACTGAATTTTATCACGGTGAAAAGATGGGGTTTATAATGAGTAATGCCACTGAGTGCATGTCATCAAAAGTTCAAAAACAAGCAAATCACAGCCGTGAGTCTCATTTGGAAGATCAGGAACATCTGAGAGAGAGAGAGTGTCTGACTCTAATGTGCACATGCACGCCCACTACAGACAAAATGGACGACTACAACAGAATGACTGTAATATTAGTGTTTGACTATTTACAAGAGAACAGAAACGCACAAAACAGATCGATGAGTCATCAGCATTGACTGTTGACTGTTCACGCTCTACATGACCTAACACACTTGGTAGCACTTACCATACTGCACTCAACACAGGACTATGGTTAATCCTGGATTGCAGTGACAGTTACTCAGTGCAAATGCAATAAACAACATTCATGTCACAATCTGTCCAAATATTTGTGGCCCCACTACCACAGATCAAACCGATATCCCTCACAAATTGATTGACGGTTATATATAATACTATTTTAACTATTATAATACTCTTTAACCTAAGGTAAAGTTAATCTCAGTACAAAAACAGGTTTCCAAATAATAACTGCAGTTAGTGGCTACTTCTGCAAACACTGTTTTGGTAGATGACAGAAGTTTCAACTCATGGTGGTGGTAGTGCTAAAGTCTGTGTGCCACCAAAATCAGTAGGTTTCATCTCCTTGAAATTAAAAAACAAATAGACAAATAAAAATGAAGAGTTAACTAAAAGGGAGAGATATGTACCTTAGTGGTAGCAGAGCTGAGGGCTCCCGGGGCGTCACACAGAGAGAACGGCTCGATCAGAGAGAGCTCCAGGGATAGAGGCAAAGATGACACATTCTCCAAGATCAGCTTCTCATACAGGGGCACTAGACTTTTTCCTGGGACCTGTAAGATGTAATTAATTCAAGCAATATAAAGCTCCCCTTTTTTACATGGACAAGATATGCCAGATACAGTACAGAACTAAATACTAAAAATATATAGTTTTAAATGAAAATATCCTGGAGACAGAACTGCTCATATGTTTTGACCAACCTTCTCTATGTAGAAGTTCAGTTGCTTGGAAGAAATGGTGAGAACAGGAGCCACAAATCGGCAGGTTATATGTACAGACATGATGTGCTTATTACCGCCGTCATTGCGACCCACAATGCCATGGCACACCAGATGCTCCTGTACAACCTGGGAAGACGAGAACATTTGTACTGCACATGTTCTACAAAAATGCATTTCATCTAATGAACACACATTGGCCGTGGTTATAAAATTTAGAGCTTATTCACTTTTGGGCAAGCAAATTGTCTCACCTTGGGAAAGTCAGAAGATCCCGTCAGCACCATGTCAACGGAGCAGCCTGGGAAAAGCTCCACATGAGAGGGGCTAAGGCTGAACACTGGCTTCTCTCTGCTAGAGGAGAGCATAGATCCGCGGCCCACGAGATCCGTCTTCCCGGGAGCAGAGATGGGGGGCAGGAAGGTTCGGCCAGATGGGTTTTCGCCCTTGCGGGTTTTTGTGAAGGGCAGGAAGCCCTCAGTTCGCCAGTGCATCCGGTGAATTCGCTGCCCATGGTTGGTCAGCTTAAAGTGGTACTGGCATGACCCAGGGCTTATAGGACATACCGAGGACATAAAGGAGATGAGGCATACTTCATTTCTAAATCCCTACATCATTATTATTTAAACCAAAATCTGACTCATGGGTGTGATATTATCCATTCTACCTGAAGTATGTGCCTAGGTCAAGGCTGGGAGCAAAAGGTCGGTCACTGACAATTGTGGTACCAGTGCCTGTGGCAGACAGAGCGACGGTGTGTGTTTGACTGTCTTGGATGGATACTTCCAGCCGTTCCTGGAAGTGAAGCGTGTCCTTCAGGTGTGCCACTACCCTTAGCTCCAGCTGGCTCTCTGGTGGCACTTCCCCCTCACTGGGCTCAACACGCCAAAATGACCTTCCGTGGCTCTGAAGAAACAGAAAAGAAATCGGTGTCCATTTATGGTCTGAATCCGAACAGCTCAAGTGTTTGCTACTACAGGATGACTGTAGAGCTGCAATGATAAGCGATAAATCGGTTACAGAATTTTTTTTAAGAAAAGAAAGTGATGTGTGAATTACTTATATGTGATTATTTCTTTGGTTTCTTTAATCCTCATTGAGAGTAAACTGAAAATATTTGGGTTGTGAAAAAAACAAGAGATTTGAGGACATCATCTTGGGCTTTGGGAGACACTTATGGACATTTTTCACCAAACAACTAATCAATTAATCGAGAAAAGAATCGACAGATTAATCGACAATGAAAATATTTGTTAATTGCAGCCATAGATGCCTGCCTTTGCATGAGATCCTAGAGGTATATAAGCAGAGCGGTGGCTCCCTACCTGACATAAGTAAGACAAAATATCTTCCTACTGTGATTACATTAATAGAGAATATAATATGCAGATGTGCAGTAAAGATGGAGTTAAGATGAGAAAATATGTTTTAAAATACACAAAAGCTTTAACACTTGCAAAGTTGAAAAATGACGTGAGCATAAAAAGGGACTGCTGCAAGACAAACTCATTCAATTTCCCATCTATGTGGATTGTTTGATTGCATTTATATGAATAAAGTCCTATGTAATGAGAAAACAGATGTAAATCGAGTGTTCATCACCAGTCCTTCAACAAAACCCTTCACTGAGCTCACTGTACTGTATATCTGACCAAGCAGTGGTCAGGATCACAATCAATGTTCTATACAGCATCTCTTTTGATGAATGGCTGGAACATAAACATTTAATTGGGGTTTTGAAAATGAGCTTCATACAGTTCAGTGAAGCTTGGGCACTTTCAATACCTACAGGACAACACAGTTGTTTTTGATCAATAGAGAAGAATGTCTTTACTGAAATACTGCATTTGACATTTGTCTTGCCTTTCCGAGACTGCACTAAAATAATACTGGACAAATCAAATATAAAGATTTTGTTTGATGTCTCTGTTCAAAGTCCCTTTATGACTTTAGGAGTCATAGATCACTTTCTCAGCATCTGTATGATCGGGTGAAGGAGCCGGTGAAAGCGAACTTGGTGTGGGTCGATACTAGGGTGATCACAGTAAACGAGTAGGCGGAGTCAGAAGAGGCAAAAGAGCAAGGGGTTGACTCCCCTGACAGAGGAGCAAGACGACTGGAATCTCAATAATCACATCAAACCTGCTGCATTCCGCAGCTTGATAAGCATTGATTGCTTTTGAATGCAGCACAAGTCAGACGGGCTTAGAATCCAAATCTGTGCTGTGTTTTCAACCTACATAAATCCTGCATTGGTGTTGCAGTGACAACTGCAGCCAATTCTCCTGTTAAACAATATACAGCACAACAAAAATAAAGGTGAACCTTATGTGACTCATGTTTCTGGTTGCCAGCCAAAAAGAATTTTCCAACCAATCCCTTTTTTACAAGGACTGCAGAAAATGTATACACATCATATATATATGTACTGTTATGCAGTTTCAATTTATATCATTTAGAAAAGCCCAGGCTGGATAAAGGATGCAGTTATTTCACACAAATGGTCACTTAGATTACAAGCAAGTGTGGATACGTTCCACAATCCCCCACAATCTTCAGGCATCAGGTCTATTTGTGTGGCTCTCTGCCAGCCTATTGAGCGGGATGTAATGTAATTCCAGGCGAATCTGCATTGATTGATGCTTGAGAGTGCAGGGGGAAACTCCTTCCCTCAACACTGCCTCAGAGGAGAGGACAGGGTCACTCAACTGCAGTTACACAGGGGTTGCCTATGTGTGTGTGCACAGTTGTGTCTATGTCAGCTCAGGTAAGTATTGAGGCACAGTTACAGTCACAGGTTTTTTCACAGTGGATATCAGGCAACACTGATAAGGTGATATACTTGCGAGACAGGGTTTCATTTACACAGTGTAAGCACAGTAAATAAAAATAAATGGAACACAACTATTCAATCTTATGTTAGTATATTAGTGTTTATAACTAAAAAGGCAACACTTTCCAAATAATATGCAACTGCTAGTGCTGACAACTGTAGGTGTAAACACCGCAAACAAGTTCGAATGTCTCAAATGGAAAACTGAAAAAGCAGATGAAATGTCAGTTGAAAATTAATGACAGTCAGTGGTGTCATTTGAACAGTAAGAGATGAAAGCGGTTGCAACAGAAAGAGACATACCAGTCCTTAAGTACATTGTCTGTGGTTAAACATTAACAACAAGTATGTACATAAGTTAGTGTTGTAGTCAAGACCGCCCAAATCGAGACCAAGTCCAGACCAAGACCAGAGTTTATCAAGACTGAGACAAGACCAAGACTTTTAGGGGCTGAGACCAAGTCCAGACCAAGACCGAGGGAGGGCGAGACCAAGTCAAGACCAAGACCAGTTCCCCACATTACATGACACAAAATAAAATGCGGAACGAACATAAGCATCTTTATTCAACACTCCTTTTCCATGCTTACCATCGCATCAGGGGGGGCGGTCGTTAATGGTAACAACACATTTTTATTTAGTGTTATTGGTTGCATTTGAAGCAATACGTTTTACATCCAGTCAAAGTAAGGATGTTAACAAGACAATGCAAAAGCAATTTGTTGATGGTCTTGAAGTAAAATCCCAAGTCTTTAATGTCCGAGACAAGACCGAGTACAAATGCAGTCGAGTCCGAGACCATCAAAAAGTGGTCTTAAGACCGGTCTCGAGACCAAGACCAGTCTTGAGTACTATAACACTAACATAAGTAACATGATTATTTAACTTAGAACTTTAAATAAGTCACTGTTGACATGGTTTCACTTGGGAGACAAACCCTAGTGT
Organism: Micropterus dolomieu; assembly: GCF_021292245.1. Classification (NCBI taxonomy): domain Eukaryota; kingdom Metazoa; phylum Chordata; class Actinopteri; order Centrarchiformes; family Centrarchidae; genus Micropterus; species Micropterus dolomieu. Next base: position 29,256,518 of record NC_060171.1, on the reverse strand, counting down.
TCTGGTTGAAAGTTCTGTGTTTGTTTGATCCATCCACTTCTAATGTGTGACTTCCTCATTTGCTCCCATCATACTTACTATGGCCACTAGAGACCTTGGCCTAACAAAAAAAGTAAATATGGTTTGTAATAAGCTGCTATCAACCTGTACGGCCATTTTTCTGGTGAGGAAGGTTCACATTGTATTTGACGTCAACCACTTATCCTGCGTACAGGGTCGCGGGGGGCTGGAGCCAATCCCAGCTGACATTGGGCGAAAGGCGGGGTACACCCTGGACAGGTCGCCAGTCAATTGCAGGGCTGTATTTGATTTTATGGTGTTAAATCATCTAAGGTGATGTCTGTATTTTATATCCTTTATTTGAAGAAGATTTTATGTGGTTCAAAAAAAAAAAAATGGTTTACAAGTGTGAATGGTTGGCCTGCTGTAGCAGCCTCCCGGCAGTAGGTGGTAGTGTGAGACTGTGGTTTACCCTCAGGGATCATGATCAAGAGGCATGCTGTGCTGTTTTCCCTCAATAACTGCGGAGATTTCAGCGAGGGAATACCACATCTCTCTGTCTCACCCCTTTTCCTGTATTTCAGGTTAGTAATGTGTTAAAACATCACATAAATTGCTGTAGTTTGTCAGTGAATGCTGATTGATAAGTTGAGTTAAAGTATAACAGTAAAATGAGCAGGTTTTGGAGATATAGTTTCACATGAGGCCCTCCGAGAGTAACGAAAGCGGCGCGGTTTACTCTGTTAATAGCATGTTAGCGTAAGATGCTAACATGTGGGCCGCTCGTCTCTACTATTTGGGGGTTAGAGTAATATACTGGCTGGCTCCATAAACGATGTGGCATGTTGTAATATTTTGGAATGGTGTTATGTTTAAAACTATTGAAAATGCTGTAATTATACACATTTTTATATGTTTTAGTGATGAATACTGTTATTTTTATTTTGTTATTAAGAATTCTCATAGCATGATGAGGTTAGTCTCGTAATATTGAAACTTTTTTCTCGACATGTCAGAGAAAACAGATATGTTGGAGAGATTCTGAATTTGCAGAAAGTTTTGAACATGAGCAGAAAACCTGATGAAACACAGGAGCTATTAAAGTCCAGGAGTTTATAACTAAATTAAAATGAATTAATTTATCATCGAGGGGAAGAGGGGCCACGTATTTAAAGTTACTTCCCCAAACAGAGAATCAAAAGAAGAGGGAAGGCTATGTGTACTGACTCATCAGTGATTCTATTAAATTAGAAAAGTTGATCAACAGGAAACATATTTAAAACCAATGGGGGGTTGTGCGCCTAGGGCTCCAACACTGTCAGGGCCAGCCCTGATCTGACTGGTTCATAAAACAAGTGCACTCACACAAAATCACTTATTGGCGCCGACTCAAATCGAACTATCAACTAATTATTCCAATAGCTAACAAGACATTGAAACTATTAACTTATTAATTATATATCAAATTAGACTGAAAATGAATTAGTCACAAGTTTTGCACAAGAAATCTAGTCACAAAATGGATAGATGGTTAGACACAGTTACTAAATCCATTAAATTCACTACTAAAAATATTTTACCTCTGTACGCTTATACCTATAGTGCTCGAGGCATGTAAAGTCACCTTGTTCATCTCAATTTGAATACATAAGTGTTTTATTTGTTTATTTATTTTCAGTATGTGCATGTCTGGTTGGTGTCTGTTTGTACCATGCGAGCAGTAAAGTGGGCTGGAATAGGTGATTGGTTTGACAGGTGCAGGGCTCTAGTAATGTCCGTCAGAACCGGGATTGTGCCAAAGTCCAGTTGTGGGCTCTGAACATGAACTACGGGTCCCTGCCCAATACATGACAAGACCACCTCCTGGAACCGAACAGAAAAGAGGCGGATTAGAGAACAGGATGTACTGACAAATTCAGAAAAACACAGTATGCCTGTATTCAAACATAAATCTCACAATTATGCTCACATGCACTCATTATTTGACCTGTAACAACATGCACAGACTTCCACTGACCAAGGGTGGCTTGGCACTGCCAAACACAGCAATGCGTAGAGTGTGATGCAGCCTTCCAACGGCCTTAGCCTGCAGAAACACGGGAAATGCTTCTGAACTGCGAGGAAGAATCACTCCTCTGGGTACAGAACTGCCAAAAATCAGTGACGGACTTTCCTCATATTCCTGGAAAAGGTCAAGGTCAAGGTCAGAGTTTATTTATATAGCACATTTACAAACAGTCACTACTGCCCCAAAGTGCTGTACAAATACAGAGAACAGCATAAGATAAAAAGCATAATAAATAGCCGAATACAACCCTTCTAAAACAGAACATGCCAAAAACAGTAAAAACAGACAACAGATAAAAAACTATACTTAAAGCAGTAACAACAATAAAATGTCACAGCTCAGCATGTCTTAAAAGCCAGTGCAAAAAGATGTGTTTTTAAAAGTGAGTTAAAGCTCTCAATACAGGTAGCTGCTCTAATGTTGAAAAGGTGACGCAGACAAAAATGAATGCAGGCATACAGACCCAGCATCTATTGCACATATAGATACACAACTAAAAGAAGAGATGGTCTTGGAATAAATTTTTCACTGTTGGAGTGGACATTGACAGTGATTTCTGTGGTGGCCACTTTCATGCAGCTATTAAGCCCTGACCTGATTATTTTGACCCTAAATATGTATCTTAATTGTACATTTAACTTAATTTTCTTGCTGTAATGATTCCTCCTGTTCATACTACCCATTTAAATACCCTATGTGCTTTCAATGATTGGGGTAAAAATCCACAGTCCTCGTTCCAAGCAAAAAAAAGCATTTTAAAGTTAAGCAAAAGCTAAAATAAGGCTTTAGAATTCTGACTTATTTAAATCAAGTGGATATCATTGAAGGTTACTGTGGCTTTAGTACAATAAATGAGATATAATGTGTTAATTAGCGATCTTTAGAGGTGGTGTTATGTAGACTTTTCCCAAAATGTTGGGCTACTACTTAAAGGTGTTATTTTTCAGTCATGTCGCTCACCTCTACCACATATTTTTTTGTTGTAATGGGCTGCAAATGAGCCATTGTCTTAAATATGCATGTGTCTGCAATGACAGGTTTTGTGCTTGTTTATGTCACTATTCTATGAGCCTACCATATACAGCACACACACAGAAATAAATAATTTACTGCAATGATCTAATTAACCTGGTCAAGCACGACGAAGCAGGCAGGCAGAGTGCTGGTGTTGATCAGCTGCACTTGCTGTTCATAGGAGTGATTGAGGAAACACCTTTGAAAGTCTAACACTGGAGTCTCCACCACAATATCAGGAACAACACACCTATTAGCAAAGAGAAATAGAGGGGAAGGCAGACAGACAGAGGAAAAGAGAAGAAAAGATCTGAGGCTTATTTATGAATCACAACAGTAATTGCATTGCGTCAAGCCAAAACTGGAGCCTATTAATTAGAACGGATTCATAAATTTACAATGACGGTGATTGCCGTGAGGAAATCAGATACCATTTCCCTATTCTGAGTGATGGCGCAGGTGACATTCAAATGTATTCTTATGCAAATTGGGCTCTGAATATTTAACACATACTCCACAGATTTGTCGACACCTGTATGGAAGTTCAATGGACCACATTTACAGCTTGTCAAAGCATCAGCGACAGCCAGAAGCACAGCAGAGGTTACTGCCAGAAAAAAGGCGCTTTACTTTAAGAGAAAGGGTGATGGGACAGTTTGTAAAAAGCAAGATGAACCTCTGCTGTTTTGCAGTGTCTTGTGACACAGTATTAACACATCTTATGTCAAAACTTATTTTCAAATTTAACAATAAGTTTAGAAGTAGTGATATCCCATCTTACTAGGACAGAGGGATGGTGGTTCAAGTTTATTCATTCATTCATTTTTCATGAAGCATCTTTTCCAAATAGAAACAGTATATGGCACAACAGAAAAATACAGGACAGCTGACCCAATAATCTGTTTATGGCTTTAATGGGGAAAGTCACACCTAACTCTAAAGTATTTTTGCAACAAAGCAAACTTCAACTTTCAACTGATGTTTGCATATTAAAGAGTGCGTATGTGTGTGTGTGTGTGTGTGTGTGTGTTCATATATGTAAATGTGTCCGACCTGGCAATGATTGGCAGAGTCGTGATCTCCTCCCCGACACCCTCAACATCCACCACCAGTGCCAGCCTGTATGTCCTGACTGTGTTGGAGCACAACGTCACCTGTACATATAATATACAGTTCAGGTTCAAAAGATACAGTGAGTATACTCACATTAAACCTTTGAACACAATTTCATTTGGTAGGTTTAAGTCTGTTGCCATAGAATTTCAGATTAACTTTAAAATTTTAGATTAGATGGCACATATTTGTTGTCAATTGTTAATTGTTGTTGTTCTATATTTTTATATTGTCAATTTATATATTTATGTACACAATATTCTCTTCCTTTGCAATACGTAATGCACATGTAAATATCTGCCACATTCTTCTTTCTCTGCAAATAGTTGTATTATTTTCTCTATTCTTTTATTATTCTTAGATAACTTGCATTTGTTTATTCCATATTTATATATTTCTACATGTATTTATGTCAACTTGTCTACATGTAGCACCTTATCTCCAAAGCAAATTCCTCATATGTGTAAAACACTACTTGGCAATGAAGCTCCTTCTGATTCTGATTCTGACTAATGCATTCCAGGACAACTTAATCTCAAGTCTTCTCAAGGAAAGAAGTTTAAGCAAGCAGAGCAGTGTTCAATGCTGAAAAAAGTAAGCAATCCAAATGTTACCTCTAAAACCTCACAGCTCTGGTATACCCATTTACAAAGACTTAATGTGCTGCTACGACAATTAATTTAAATGGGTCTCCCTTAATTTGTTAATTTACTGTACCTTAATGGTGACATCTGACATTTCAGCGACAGAGCCTGCAACAGGGCTGACAGTAAACTCCACAGGCCGCGCATGAAGGTCTCTAGCAGCACTGCCTTGCCAGTTGTTCATGGACACACTGGAAACCTGTTTAGCACATGTCACACTGGGAGACCCCAACCCGTCTCCTGGGACACGCAGGGCAAAGGTCATAGGCACCAGGGAGGTGTTGAAGAGGGTACAAATCAATGTTAGCGGGAAACCTGCACAGAGACAAAAGGAAAAATGGCCAAGATGAGAGAAAGAAAAACAATTAAGATGGAACAAATAGAACATAAGAACATAAAGAGGAGGCTAAAGTAGAAGACATTTTTCTCTGAATGTTGCGATTCTCTCGAGTACATGTTATATAGAAACTTAAAAACAAAAAAGCCAAAAAATTGTGGAAATAGGAAAAATAGCAACTAAGTAAATAAGTAACTCACCAAAGGCTACATCTCCAAAATCAAACTCTGAAACATTGAAGTGGAATGTGGGACCAATGACACAACCTCTGAAAGAGAAGACAAAAACATGAGCATTGAGAAACCCTGGAAATAACAACAGCAAGTGGAAAGATTCTAAAATAAGAACTGTAAGCGTAGTGTAAACTGATTCTTTATAACTTTAATAAGTAACCCTGTCACCACTTTAAAGGCTTTAAAGTTTTTATATTTACTGATAAATCTGAATGTTCCGTTACAATCTGAGTTACTACACTCGCTAACTTCACCTGAAGGTTAAGGTTAGTGGTTGAGGCTGTCCTGTGACAGTTAGCAGCAGGTCCTCAGAGAAAGTTCCCAAGATGCGACTGTGGAAGGTGACTCCCACAATCTGGCTGGCTCCAGAGGGAATAACACCTTCCTCAGGACTAAAGGAGAAACAGCGGCCAAAAGGGGTGTCAGGGCTTGACAGCCTGAAAGGGGCATCAATCAGTCCTCTGTTGGACCCCAGCACCTGGATAAAAAGAAGGACCCACTGATTCAACACTCAAGTCATATTTTGTTTGTATGAGCGAGCCCCACTGTCAATCATCTAGTAGTATGCATGTATTGCATTTATGTTTTATGACCTTATCCACTTGAATATTGCAAATAGTGCTCTGGGAGCACCAGTTTTATTTTGCAGAAAACATTTGATGAATTTATTACAAGCACTAAAAAGAGAGAAGTATATGATTTGTTTTTATGCTGGAAATTTTAACAGTTCACTTAGTTTAGACTTAAAGTTTAGTTTTATTTAAAGGTTCAGAGTGGAAAGGGTTGCGAATTGCAATCATAGGCTCACTGTGCATTCACATGCTCCTCGGATGGTCCAATTTCCCGAGTTGTGAAGTCATTCTTTCAACTTCAGTGCGTTCATGTGCTCTTAAGACGGAATGTGAAATGGATGCTACTACAAAGATGTGTTGGATTAGCATTATCAGAGCATATAAACAACATGCAGACATCTAGTTCACTCTACAATCACAGCAAACTAACCATCATAACTATATTACAAACTACATGTTTGCAAAATATGTATATGCAATACGCCATTTTGCACAAATCAAAGTTCTGTATACTGTAAAGTAAAATAAAATGTCCCATGTACACTTTATTTGTCTTTTTGCAAAAAAGATTTAAGGAGGAAAAAAAGATTCTGATTATTCCAACACAACATATACACCATCAGTCACCGCTCCCCCCCTCCTTTTCTGCACACGCAGGAGAAGCTACGGTGTTGGATCTTGTGCTAAATAATACTTGTGGGCCTCCATTTGTCCACTTTTCTTACTTCTAATAAACCAGATGACTACTACTACAACTACTACTTCTGTTACTAAGGTTACTTGTTGCTGTTGTTGTTCTTCTTTGTACGCATTCAACGTAGTGAATGAAACGCGCTATGTAGAGCCGTTTGCCCGTTTGGGCTACTGTAGAAACATGGCGGCGCAACATGGCGACTTCCATGTAAGGGGACCCGCGTGTATGTAGATAGAAATAGCTCATAGCTAAAGTAATAAAAACAACAGTTCAGTATGCAAGGTCTTTATACACCACTGAAAACATAGTTATGGATATATATATTGCATTTCTGTCAATAAATCCTCCAACATATTACACACTGAACCTTTAAAAGAGACAATACTTCAGTATTGTCAAATTGTAAATATGGTAATTCTTGTTGTTAAGGGTCTTGGCTGGGGCACAAGATATGGATATGATATAATGTTCACTAATGGACAGAATAACATGAATACCTTGCAATGTAATCTTACTATAAAAGGAAAGAAGATTATGCCACACACAAACTGTACACATCAAGCGCATATTTTGTCCTATGTCATAACAATTTAAAGGGACACAACTGTTCACTTCGACTTAACCTTTCTTACCTCGTAACAGCTTTTGGCACCAATGAATACTTTGTTTTTCATGTTCATCAGGTTATAGCTGAGCTGGAGTTCAGGTCCCATGCCCTCACCCTTTATTGTTAAAGGTAAACGAGATTCACGGCCTGTAGACACAGACAGAGAAACCAAAATGGAACACTGTAAACGAAACAAGAAGACACACTTCATATCTGGCAGTCTGATGGACAAATCTGGGTTTGGTGATAGTGCCTACTGTAAAGTTTGGTGGAGGAGGGATAATTGTCTGGGGCTGTTTTCAGGGTTTGAGCTATTCCCTTTAGACCCAGTGAAGGGCCTGCTTGATGCTACAGGAAACGAAGATATTTAATCCAATCAGACACTTCTAACATTGTGCAAGGTGACAGTTTGGGGAAAGCCATTTGCTGTTGCAGAATGACTATGCCCCTGTGCACAAAGTGAGGTCCATAAAGACATGGCTGACCAGTTTGGTGTGGAGGAACTCGATTGGCCTGCACAGAGTCCTGACCTCAACCCCACTGAACACCTTTGGGAGGAGTTAATGCCTGGCTTTCTTGTCCAATATCAGTGCCTGACCTCACAAATAGAATGCTTTTGGCTGAATGGGCACAAATTCACACACCAAAATCTTGTGGAAAACCTACCCAGATGTGCGGAGGCTATTATAGCCAGAAATATTGTTTGTAATTGTGCTGTAATTGACCCATGCTGGTCAGGTCATCACCTGCCTCAGAAAACATGGAAATCTATGTAAATCTGGCCTCCGGCTCAGAAGACACATGTGATGGCCACATGCAAATTTCCCAACAACCTTTTACTATCGCTGGGATGAATATACTGGGGCCTCATGACTGCATTGTCTAATATGAAAATGAGAGCAAGTAGCAATGATTCGGTCCAGTGACTAAGGCATTTAAGCAGATTTAGGGGTTCTTCAACTGGTGGTACTTCAACCAAGTTTGATTGTGGATATCATACTAAGGAGAAGCAAGACATACACTGTAATTGAGAAGAGCAGTTGTCCTCTGACAATTAACCAACAGACAGACACTGTTTGCTACCTGGTCTAACCTTTGTCTGTACCAGCCCACTGAGGGAAGGAGAATCTTTTATTAGGAAGCCAAGCTATTGATTTGCAGCAGGAGTGCACAGTCTGCTTGAAGTTGTTAAAACAATCCATTCCAAGGTGTTGAAGAACAAACAAAATGGTTATGCCCTCTGGTTCTAAGATGGTTTTGGTTCAAGAAACCTGCCTTTTGCCTTTTTCGCATGTTTCGCAGCCACCGTAATTTCTCCTACGTTTAGTAGGCAAGTAGTATTCAGTTGGCTGCAATCTGCAACTTCACTGCTAGATGCCACTAAACTCTACGCACTGATCATTAAAATCAATTGCTGTTGAGATGCAGTGTATTTCACATGTTGCATTAAAATGGATCTTAAATGACCAGTCGTGAGTATCACCTTGCTTCCCTACTCATATTTTATCATTTGTGCTATACATATTTGAGGAAGAATAGTGGAAGCAATCTAAGATTTCCAAACATGTGAAATGAGCCAGCATACTGTAGGCTACTGTAAAGAAAGGCTCTGTTCCAAGGCTGGATGTGTTGTTAGTGTAGTTACAAATGTCAGTTGGATTTTGAATGAGGTTTCCTTACTTCTTGAACAGAACCCGAAAGATCCGGTGTCACATTAGCTCTCTATAAAAAGTTGAGCCTATACAGCCATGCTAGCAGAGTGATGCTGAGTGGTGCTTTAAGCTAAATGCTAACTTTAGCATAATCACAATGCTAATATGCTGATGTTAAGCAAGAATATTTTTTTCTATATTCATATTCTAAGTTTAACATGTTAGCATGTTAACGGTGTTTACCACTTACCACAAAGTACAGCTGACGCTAAGTTGGCAAAGTCATTAGTCTTGCAAGTATTTGGCCATAAACCAAAATACTGGACTCATTACAGTTTGACCTGATGATGGCACTAGATGAGAAGTGATTATAGTTCATCCTGTCTGACAGTCCATCCAAACATTGTTGAGATAGACAATTTTGGTTAAAAACTATACATTGCTCTGTTGTTACTGGATTGTAAAGATACATGAAATAATGTGGGTTTGGATGTGAAAACTAAAGTTAGTGTTGTATTTTCTACATAGGCACTGACCTGTGACATCACAATATATGGTTTGTTGGTACAGTTTGGCCTCCTCTGGCTTGAAGACAACGATGAACCGTGCTGTCATTTTGGGCCATATTTCACCCTCCTGAACCATATAAAGATAAACAAAAACAATTGGTCATTTTACTTAAAGGATATAAAAGCGGACATGCATGTCCACTCTGTGAATGCATATTCCCTCATACAGAAAAAATACAACTACTACCTATGAAAACCTGTCTGTGGCTGTATAAGTATATGTGTGCATGGGTAGGTGGCTCTTCATATGTGACTGGCCTACAGACTGTATGCTCTCTCTCCTCTGCAATTTCTCTTTCTCACCCTCTCCTTCTGTTTTTCTGTCTCCTTTCTCCCTCTGGCAAGGGAACCTGGCTATGTTGAGTGGAGGAGACACAGGCAGAAATAAGCAAAGGCGGTGTCAGAACTGGTCAGGCTACCTGAAGGTCCCTGGGCAGAAAAGGCCCAATTTGTGACTCACCTGCCATTGAGGACATGAGGACTGGATTTACATGCGAACAAGAGATCTAATTACAGATCTAATCTTTTTGGGGGAATCCTCAACAGATTCTCATTTCTCTCCTTACAGCCACAATGCATCATAGGTGATATAGCATGTAATGAGAGTGTCCTTCAATCTAAGGATGTTTCAAACATCCAACCTGCTCAAGTGCCCTTGAACAAGCTACTGAATCCCTGCTAGCTCAGAGATATGTGTATATAGGTATGTTGTTCCCCATGGCATTTTAAAATATTAGATTATTCGGATACATCATGAAAAGTCATTATCTCTGCAGCACAGTCTTAATGAGGAGAGAAACCTTACTAAGCTGCAAATTCATGGGTCTGGTGGACCAACAAGTGAGACTGTGCAAGAGGGAGAGGATATTACACAGACACACAAACACACCGCTGGTTCCACAGTTATGCAGCTGTGTGGAAGCTCCAGGCGGTAGCCCTTCACAGCCTGGCTTCTGCGTTCCTGCAGGGCTTTGGACAGCAGCGGGAGGCGATGGATCGCTGTCGGGTCAGACTCACACTGAAAAAGCAACTGTTCCCTCTCATTTTCCTCCTTCTGCTGGAGCACTGAGCTTTCCCTAGAGAAAGGGAGGGAAGGTGAAAGGCAAAAAGAGCCAAACGAACAGTGTCAGAGACAAAGACAGGCAGAGAAAGACTTGTCAACAGAAATAAAGTGATGGACATTGAGCTATTTCTGGCAACACGTGATGTGGTAAAGAAAAAAAATCATCAGGCAATTTTACTTGCCACCTGGTACACAGTGAGAGGGAAAGGGGGAGCTTAAACAGCCCACACTTCTAAAAAACCACATTCCTTCATTGTCTGTGTTAAATCATTTGTGTGCATTCATACATACCTCAATAAGCTCAGGGCCTCCTCTTGCAGGCTGGGCCATGTCGTCCAATAGTACTGAAGCGGGATATCACCCCTGTTGGTGAGGCACACTGTGTTTACGTTGGCCAGGGAAATGTAGGTCTTCTTTAACAGGACAGAGTCTGGTTCAAGATGAATGTTCAGTTCCTCACAAGTCCCATAAAGTCTGATGTAGACATCTTCACCTGAGCAGAAGACACGCAAAACACTTTAACTTTAACAGATATTTGCACATACACTATGTCTTCATGTTTCACTTGGGACAAGGGGCACATATACCTTCCACTTTTGTGCTCTATGTGCATACCATTTATTGAAGTCTATATATTCAGACTGCAGCAGCACAGACAACAAGATCAAAGAATCTTGGTAATAATATAAAGCTGCAAATCAGTAGCCAATAAAAGCCTGCATTTATTTATTTCTAAATGTGTTTAAAGATTTATCTATAGAAATGAATCACACATAACATCTGAGATGTTAACAGCAATTCGGAAGTCTGGAATCAGGCTAGCAATACTGCAAACCTCATGTAAAATGGGGCCTCTGAAGCTGACTTGGTTTTGTGCTTTCTTGTTATGACATGCCCCGTTAATACAGCTTGAATATTAAAAGATGCATCTGAATGGATGATTTCAATAACTTCCATCTTATAGCTAACAGGTCTTCAGGACACACAGGAGTAAACTGATGCCACATACTGAATCTGCGAAAAACATTCAAATTTATCCCACAAAAAGCATGGCAAATGGTTATATAGTTCAAATCTGTGACATATTACAACAATAAACAATAGGCAATAAAAACCAGATCAGAACCAAATCAGCCTTACCCCTGATCCCTGTTGCTACCTACTGTATAGCAAAGTAGGGCTTTTTAACTAACATAAATATTAGCATTGAAAATAAAATTTGAAGTGAAGTAGGTAGAATACAGTAGCTATTATGAAGAGAAGCATTAAAAGAAGCATATTCTAAAGGAAACAAACTCCTGCTCCCACATCCTCTCTAGGCACATTCATCTCTTCATTGTCATAAGTAAGATGTGAGTAGAGGGGTTTGTTGTATGCTAAATGTGCATCTGTGGCGATTTAGTTGACACCTTACAAAGTGGAAGCCATTGACCCACACACTTAAACAGAGCAGTAGTGAGATTTTGTTAACAACTCGCCTACAAAAGTCTCAGTCTGATAAGTCTACCAGTCTTCTTGATAGATTTGTCCTTTCTCTTTGCAAAACTACACCAAAATGACTCAAAAAAATTTCTTATTATTGCTTATTTAACAAGCAAGCTAACTTGGAGCTAGTCCTTAATTAAATCATTGCCCTAAATTGCCCTAGTTGCATGGGGGGAGAGACACTTACACAATGATACGCTGTACATACAGTACTAAACTGGGAGCTACCCAGCGCAACAAAAATTCTATCCACTGAGCAGCCAGACTCCTCTGGGAGTCTGAGGCCTAATGTGGGCAATGGATAGAGGAGAAACGCACAGTGAAGCCAAAGACACGCTGCAAAGTCTAGCTTTGAAACACTGGATCTGGATCAAAAGGAGCCTTGCAGAGAGACTAAAATGGCTCCCAAAATATCCTGGAAAACTGGCATCCAAAACAACTTACTTTATTATGCTGCCAAAGCCTTTGAGTTGGAGTAATGTGAAATACATCAGGCTGAAATAAATATGAAACGTTTAAATTATAATGTAGTAGGCATAAGGAAAATATGATTTCCCAGCACAACACAATACAACTTCAAAGTATGTTTCTCTGGTGTCTCAAAACCACAAGCCACAAGAGACACAGACCTTAATGGTTAATAGGACATCTAATGAGTCTCTGTGGGTAACAAGGTGCCACCATCTCAACACATTTCACATAAGTGAGAGAAAGAGCAACAATAACCAGCAACAAAACAAGATGCAAAACAAGGTTTTGTATAAAGCCACCAAGTACAAGGGCTTATGTAAATGTAATGAGTCTTTATTTACATGGGACAGACTGGATCGTTAGCCTGTAGAAGCACCGTGCTCATCCTGAGATTACTGATATTTGTATACCTGCTGAGGTTAATTTTTTTTTAAATAAGGACAAATGCTCAGCTCCAACTCAACACACACAGGGACTTTTTTTGGATAAAACACAAGGGGATATCTGAATTCTGCTTACTGAGTTGTCTGGGATCCGAACTCTACAGGGATCTCCTATCCATGTTACTGTGGTTCATAATTTCTTTGATATAACATCTCCCTAGCGCAAATGAAAACACAGATACCTTGGTGAATGAAATTACCAGAAATAAAAACTCAGATCAAAGTGACATGGAGGATTTTCTCATTTACAAGCTGTGCAACTCATAGAGTCCAAATGGGTATCATTTTATTGTGATTGTTGTGCTTTTCAAAGCTTGTCTCTAGCCAAAACAACCATGGACACTTTCCATTAATTACTTTTTATTCATGTATAACTGAATAGAGAGAACGGAACATGATTAAACCTAAACGATAGGTCAGATTAATGGTTGCTCTACAGGAAGGTGAGTTAGCTTTTGGCCAAAGATATACAACTTGACTCTGGTTTGACAGTGCAAGAAATGTCCAACAATGTTTAAATAAACAAGGGCACAGTGTCATTGACGCAAGGCACCTAAACCAATGCCCAGCACATATCATCCAGCTGCAATGCTGCAGTGTCAGCAAGTTCAGGGCTGCAGTTCCACTCCAACCTGTGGCAAGGAAACAGCAGTTTATTTTTCAAAGGTAGAAATGTCCATGTGTGTCATGTACAGACAAAATGAGTACAGGCCTCTCAAATTGTGCATGCAACATTTTTATAACTGCTGTTAACATTATTTATAGCTACTCTAATAAATTACAAATATACTTCTCACAAGCGAACACTAATTTGTATTTTATTTATTTATATTTTCTTTTTCCCATCATTGGTTTGCCTGAAGAAAATAAAGACTCGATTACAAAAAGTGTAAAAACCTGTGACATAACACTTATTTCCTGCCTGCAAGATGAGCAACAATCAAAATGCAGAGGCTAATACTCTGTTTGCCTGCAGGACGCAACATCAGCATTTCCCAGGTCCAAACTGCTGCAGCAATTAGGCTACTTTTCTTTCCTATTGGTGGATCATGTGTACAAATAGTCTGACAATAGGTGCGTTTGACTTCATGCAGCGCTGTGCAGCGCTGACGTAACGTGATGCATGCTGGACTTAAAATAAGGCATGCTGGTGTGTCCGACTTTCGCTGGCGCTGCAAAACGTCACCATGTCACATGACATTAAAACCTCGCGGGAGCAAGGCGGTGGCAGGCGCCGAGTCCGGCGGCCGCAGTTGCTTTTCCCTGGCTACACCAAGTTGACACCACACTATTGCCTGATTTGAAGAAAAATGCCGCGAGATCAGTCATTGATCGCAGCTCACAGTAAGCTCACGCAGGTAGAATGTGTCCGACTTGACAGCGCCGTTTTTATTCCCCGCCCCTGCAGTCACCTGAAGCTCATGTTAGACTATCAAGTCGGCAAAAGTCAGCCGCCGTCATCTCGAATGCACCTACTGACTGCCCTCTGCAGCTACTAATTGTGAATGTGTCAGTCTGTGAGTGACTTACATCTCAGGTATGTGTTTTCTGAAATGACAATAGCCCAACAATGTTTTAATGCTGTTTGATTGGTGCCACAAACATAAATCTTCCCCTGTGCACTCAACAAGCCCAAGATTTCCCTTCTCACTGACTGGTTCTCATGGTGACAACAAATGGCATTTGCATCTTACTCAGCACAGGAATAATCCACACAAGAGAAATCCCACCAGTCTAGGTCCCTCTAGATGAGGAAAAGTCCCTATCTATATAAAAGTTCTGTTCAATTGAAATGTACGTCTACTGTTTTATCAAAAGCCTCAGTAATAGTAAAAACTGTAGTGTGACTTATTGAGCTTTTATATGCATCTACAACAAACTGACCCTAGTTCTGGTTGAGAGAAAAAATAAACCAGACTGAGAATAATGAGAGCTGGTTGAATGACCATGTGCGTCCTCCAGTGAAAACACACATTAGAATTCAAGGAGTGTTTGAGTTTGCTTCCAAAGGGCCAATTATCAGTAAGTTTTCCATCTGCTAGAAAGAGGGAATACAAAAAAGCCTGGCACAGTTACACAGGAAAGCCAGGTCTTTCACTCTGCTGGGAAGACTACGAAGCTGTGAGATATCATCAGATGAAGAAGAAGAGAGAACAGAGGATGAGTGATAGAAGGAAATGAAGGAGAGAAAACTGAGAACAGGGGAATGCAGAGAGAAAAGCAATTATCTCCCAGCATCCGGATGCTATGACAGCAGTTGACAGGCAGGGAGAAATGCTGCTTATTGCTAAGCTTTCATCATCACTAGCCACCAACCCATCTTCCCCCCACTCGCTTTCTCTTCCTGTAATTTCTCTTCTGTACACAGTGAGAAAACTTCTCAACCCCCTCGGCTACCTTTGATTATAGCACAAACAGCAGCTCTGTAGTGTGTGAGGACGCACATGAGTGTACTTACATTTTGGGTGACTGTGTGTGTTTATCTGCGGCTGCTTGCCATTTGTGTGTGTGTGCTGCTTTTGTAAAATGGTGCTGTGCTGAAGTCCCCTCGGCACTATCGCCCTGTCAAAGCAGATGCCTCAGCGCTCCCTAAGAGCTGTCCGTCTTTTCATTTAAATCAGCAGCAGTGACAGAGGAGAGGGAGGTGTGTGATGGGGGTGGGGTTGTGGGGGGGGGGCTTACTGGAGCAGCACAGAGTCTCTATTCACTTTTAAGACAGAACAAGGATTGTCTAACACACCATGAGGGTGAACAAGTGAGCTAAGCACACTGTTATTTTTCAAAGCTACACTGCCTTTTAACTGACAATGTGGTAAAGATGCAGTGTGTACCTGCCTAAAGCACAGTGTTGTACATGCAAATTGACACACAACACACATGCATACACTGGCTAGAGCCAGTGTATGCTAAAGTCTCCAATTGCCGCTCAGCAGAGTAAAGCCTTTTGCAGGATGCTGACCTGAAACATACATGAGCGTGAGGTAGACAGGGCAAGGTGCTAAATTAAAAATGACAGTCTCTTGATGGGCTGTAAGTGGTGTTCTGGACCTGGGCTGGTCCTCTCATTATAAAAGCTTAATGCTGCTGAGCGCCGCTACTGTTCCCACTCCTTCAGCAGACCTGCTTGTTTACATAGCCACACAGCACCCCATGCTCCTTTAAGGTCACGCACACAGGTAAAACATAATGAAAAGTTTTATAGTACACAAAAAAAACTCTAATCCACAGATTTTTTCTATAGATTCTAAAGTTTTTGATTTTAAAACAATCGTCATTAAAGAGCTGTACATAAATATTCTGTCGGGTCTCCCTGCTCTGTGAATGGTATCGCAATAAATTCAATGAAAAGCTCAAAATGAATCAATATAAATCTAAAGTCAGAACAGTTTAGCTCTTATCCACCATTATCCAATCATAAACAGGTAGTTTTCTCACAAGGTGACTTTGCCGCGGTAGAGTTTCAGGACTACTACTGATAACCAAACGACTGTCGTGTCGGCATGCTACTGAATTTTCCCTCACGTACACACACACTCACACACACACACACACACAATCTTTCACAGTAAAAATGGGGGTAGTGCACCCAGACAATGCATAACTAACAAAAGTGAACTCAAGTCCTCTTTTCCACATGGTACACAGAATAACACAGTTTTTTCTACTGTTTGTTTTACACAATGGGATTTTTTTTAGGTTTTTGGAAGCCTTGTAGCTCAAATTAGCTTTAGAGGAGACTTTGATGGTTCTGATTTAAGCATCCTCTTGGACCTGGCAAGTCATGTTTGCTGTTACTATTGTCAGCTTCCAGTGTTTAGCTGGGAATACATATGAAATGTGAGACTTATTGCTCTTTTCCTATCATAACAAACTACAGTGTAAAAGATGGTCTATTTTGCCAAGTTACCATAAGCTGAGGTTCTGCAATGAAACGAATAACTATTTGCATCGACGTAGTTTTACTATACCATTTGCTAAATCCATGTAGGGTGTTCAAAACAGAGTGAGTTAAAGCAAAACAAGAGAAAAAAATCAACTGAACACACGAGCCCCAATAAAATCATCTATTCCAATGCACTGATGTTTTCCAGCAACTTTATCCTTTTACCTCTAATTGATCCCCTCGTGTGTCGACACGTCTTTCTGCCTTTGATGTTAAGGAGTCTAGCTAATTGTGCTGGGAACTGAGGCTACCCTTAAAGATCGTGTGACCACTGAATGTAAAACTACAGGATAGTATAAATGGGGACACAGCCCAAAAACCACTATCAAAAGTGAGCAGATTGATACGGTGGCCCAGAGGTGCCAAATACAATACAAAAGCCACAACAGAAATACAAAAACCACAACACAAATACAAAAGTCACAACGGAAATACAAAAACCACAACACAAATACAACACAAATACAACACAAATACAACACAAATACAAAAACCACAACACAAATACAAAAAGCCACAACACAAATACAAAAAGCCATAACACAAATACAAAAAGCCACAACACAAATACAAAAAGCCACAACAAAAATAAAAAAAGCCACAACACAAATACAAAAGTCACAACGGAAATACAAAAAGCCACAACACAAATACAAAAAGCCACAACACAAATACAAAAAGCCACAACACAAATACAAAAGTCACAACGGAAATACAAAAAGCCACAACACAAATACAAAAGTCACAACGGAAATACAAAAACCACAACACAAATACAAAAACCACAACACAAATACAAAAGTCACAACAGAAATACAAAAAGCCACAACACAAATACAAAAAGCCACAACACAAATACAAAAGTCACAACGGAAATACAAAAACCACAACACAAATACAAAAACCACAACACAAATACAAAAGTCACAACAGAAATACAAAAAGCCACAACACAAATACAAAAAGCCACAACACAAATACAAAAGTCACAACGGAAATACAAAAACCACAACACAAATACAAAAACCACAACACAAATACAAAAGTCACAACAGAAATACAAAAAGCCACAACACAAATACAAAAAGCCACAACACAAATACAAAAGTCACAACGGAAATACAAAAACCACAACACAAATACAAAAACCACAACACAAATACAAAAGTCACAACAGAAATACAAAAAGCCACAACACAAATACAAAAAGCCACAACACAAATACAAAAGTCACAACGGAAATACAAAAACCACAACACAAATACAAAAACCACAACACAAATACAAAAGTCACAACAGAAATACAAAAAGCCACAACACAAATACAAAAAGCCACAACACAAATACAAAAGTCACAACGGAAATACAAAAACCACAACACAAATACAAAAACCACAACACAAATACAAAAGTCACAACAGAAATACAAAAAGCCACAACACAAATACAAAAAGCCACAACACAAATACAAAAGTCACAACGGAAATACAAAAACCACAACACAAATACAAAAACCACAACACAAATACAAAAGTCACAACAGAAATACAAAAAGCCACAACACAAATACAAAAAGCCACAACACAAATACAAAAGTCACAACGGAAATACAAAAACCACAACACAAATACAAAAACCACAACACAAATACAAAAGTCACAACAGAAATACAAAAACTCAGCCAATTAAGAGGTAATTTGAGAATAAATCATAGCTGCAGAGACAGAGGAGTGGAGAGGAAACAAGGACCCTCAGGCTCCATCCACACTACTCTGTTTTAGTTTACAAACGCAGAATTAAACGAATACGATCTCCGTCCACACCAGCATTTTAGCTGCGTATCAGACTTTACATTAAAACGACTAAAAACGCACATCTAGTGGCCGTTCATGTATACTAGGCATGCGCATGCCGGTGTAAACATGAAGCAGATGGTCTCTTCCGTAGTTACAGAAGATTTGGCAAAATAATAAAGTAATGCAGACAAAGAATCAGACCAGATTTTATTATTTTTTTTGCATGGACCAGTAACGAGCTGGGACTGTTAGTGAATATAACACGGGAGTTTGGTGGCGGAAAACAGACTGGGAGTCGTCGCAAAGTAAACGACGACATGCACTGTACAAGCGTAGGCAGATAAGTGTTATTTGCTCGGTACAGAATATTTTAATAAGAATACCGAGTCAAAAACTCTGTCAGTAGCACAGTGTGTCTGCTTTGCATGACATAAGACCCAATCAGAGAGCCACGCGTGAGCATCCGCGTCATCGTTTCTAAAGTCCTCCATTTTTGCCCGTCTTCACTAAAACGCCCCCTGGAGTTTCAAAAGGAAAAACGCGGTCGGCAGCGTTTCCAAACTTTTACGCTTTAGGTCTTCGTTTTTGTCATTTTAGTTTGGACGGGAGGTGCAAACGTAGCAAAAGGTCTCCGTTTTAAAACGAAAACACAGTAGTGTGGACGGGGCCTCAGAAAATTGCGTTGAGCAGGAAATATAATACACCACAGCGATCATGGGCTAAATACCCACTCTGTTCACAGCCCAGTTCCCTAAGGATGTTGTAAATTGTCCTCTCATTACCATTACTTATGTCACCTTTGACTTCATGACCCTAATTACACACAAACACTCACACACACACACACATAGGCTCCAAAGTAACTCGTTAGTATCTACTCATCTGCTACATCCAAGGTTAAAGGATAATTTTGAATCCACAACCAGCTATATTCATAAGAGCAAATAGTCGTACCCACAATGTTTTAGGTTTAAATCAAGCAGCAAAAAGAAGATTAGAAAGGAGACAATGCACAGTTAGTTGGATCATCTTGAGGAATCTATTTGTGCTGGGGTGCTACAGATAGGTCTGAGGATGGAAAACACTGATAAGGGCTGCATACATGACAGAGACAGGGACACACACGCATGCAATAATGTTAAAAGTACAGAATGAAACAAGCTGGCATATCATCTGCCTAAAGTGAATGCCTGTCTACCAGCCATTGTAGGAAATTACAGTAACCATTGTTTTGTGCATGTGTGTGTGTGTGACGATAGTGGGCCATGTTCAGCAGTCTTGTTCTGCTTCAGGGTGACCATTGCTGCAGAAAGAGAATCTCATTACAGTGTTTACCTCATAATAGTAAACACATTCATCCTTTTAGTTCCATTCCATTTGACATTGCTGCTTACGCAAACTCCGTTTTTTGTAGATTTTTGTAGAAAATATCTGCTTCCATCTGTGTGCGTTTACATGTGTGTGCGTGTGCACGTGTGTGCCAAGCCATAACAGATCTAATGAGAGAAAGTACTTTGAGGCAACACTTTTATAAAAGATACTGTACTGTATCAAATCTCACTATATACGGGTTCATGTTTGTGAATTACCAAAGAAAAAAGTTGTATTGATACAGTTGTCAGATTTTGATGAAGCCAAATGAAATTTGTTTGTGCGACACAGGAGAGACGGACAGATTGAGAAACACATATGACAAATAGGACAAAACATCTGAAAACTCACTGCCTTCTGTGGAAGCATTTAGAGTATACTAGAATTTAGAAGATCTGATGAGAAACACACTGAAAAAAGGTCATTCTTATTATTATAAAAATCTGTATATGCTGATTAGATAGCTGTGAATATTTCACTACAGCTCAGGGAAATCAAGAAATAATGTACGACGCTAGTTTAGCTGAGGTCATAACTTCCTTTAAAGTAATTTGTGTCACTAGCTTGCTCACAGTTTTGTAGTTTTGTTTGTTTTCAGAGATGAATTTTTCTCACCAGTGTGGTAATGCAGAAGCAGGTCCTGACTGTAGTCTCCTGCAGTCATGGGGTTGAATTCCACAGTCACCTGCATGCCCTCGCCTACATCAAGAGCTCCACAGGAGGGTGTTATTGAGAAAGGCCTGGATTAAAATGAATACAATTTCACTGGATGGAATAAAAACACAGACATTAAGGCTTGGCCTTTTATAACAGCCTAGGTGTAATGTTGTTTTGTGAGAAGAAACCCAGATATTGAATAAAACATGTAATCAACAGTAATTACTATAAATGTTAATGAAATGTATACTATCACCAAGTATAGTAGTAGTTCTTGAAGAGGTTGCTAAGCAAATTGTTTGATTCTGCATTAATTATATAATTTACATATTATACTCACAAATGTAATTTTTTAGGTATCTAATAACTATTTGCTGTGTAGTAAACTATAATAGATGAAATCACTCAAACAAAAAACCGTCCTGTTTTGACCCTCACCTCTGTGTGTGTAGCTGGAACATGGCCTTGCAGTTTCCTATGTTGCGAACTAGAGTAGTGCTCTCTGTGGAGGCTTTCACAAGACAGACGGGTAAATGGAGCTCGTCACGAAAGTCAAGAATGGCACGTGGCCCAATGGCATGGATTGGGACCTCAAATCGTTCTCTCTCTGTCACAAAAACCAGTCTGTGGTGATAGTCCTAGATTAACAAAATAAAAAAAATATTATTGAAGTGTGTTAGGTGAATCAGAGCCATCTGCATGTCAGCAAGGTCCGGATGGAGACACAAGTCACAAATACACACACATTCTGAATTTTATTTTTTTCGATTAGCCACTAAACCATTGTTTTTAGTATTTTCTAATATAAAGTTTGTGTACACCACTACTCAACCACAAAACATGTACATAAATAACAAAACTAAACTAAAAAAGAGTACAGCCATGCCAGTGGGTTGTAGTTAACATTAGCATACTCACAAAAACAATACTAGCATGTTGATGTTTAGTAGGTATGATATTTTACCTTATTCGCCATCTTAGTTTGGCATGTTAGCACGCTAAATTATGCTAATTTGCATTAAACACAAACTACAGGTGAGGCTGACCAGAATTCCATTAATATTTGGTCATAAACCAAATTATTGGACAAATAAAAACTGACCTGATGATGGCACTAGTAGCAGTAGTCAAGAGAACATACGTTATTAAAGTTGAACCACTAGGGATGATAAACGTCTACCATTGTCCAATAGTTCCCTTTTCAGTGTTTTCCATCCTCAGACCTATCTGTAGCACCCCAGCACAAATAGATTCCTCAAGATGATCCAACTAACTGTGCAATGTCTCCTTTCTAATCTTCTTTTTGCTGCTTGATTTAAACCTAAAACATTGTGGGTACGACTATTTGCTCTTATGAATATAGCTGGTTGTGGATTCAAAATTATCCTTTAACCTTGGATGTAGCAGATGAGTAGATACTAACGAGTTACTTTGGAGCCTTTGTGTGTGTGTGTGAGTGTTTGTGTGTAATTAGGGCCCTGAAATCAAAGGTGACATAAGTAATGGTAATGAGAGGACAATTTACAACATCCTTAGGGAACTGTGCTGTGAACAGAGTGGATATTTAGCCCATGATCGCTGTGGTGTATTATATTTCCTGCTCAACGCAATTTTCTGAGGCCCCGTCCACACTACTGTGTTTTCGTTTTAAAACGGAGACCTTTTGCTACATTTGCACCTCCTGTCCAAACTAAAACAACAGGGAAAAAAAGACTTAAAATGAAGAAGTTTGGAAACGCTGATGGTTATAAACATACAAAAACGTCAGGGGATCACCAAAGTCATTAGAATTAATCCTATGGGAACCGTGAACAATTTGTACCAAGCATAGCATTGTAGAGATATTTCAGTCTGTCAATATCTTTGATCTGTGGACTGACCGACCGACAGATCAGATGCCATCACTAGGGCCGAGCTGCTAGCAAGACTGAAAACAGTGTGGTGACCACTGTAAAACAGCCACAACACACATGAAGGATTATGTAACTTTTAACGTGAATACATCCATTATAATGCATAGTCTGTCATTGATGTTATATTATTTATTATGTATTTTTGCTATATTATTGTCATCAGATGGAGTGCTTACTTAAGAGTATTATCTCTCTAATTTCACATTCTTACCCACATCGCATCCTCTTCTTCCCTACAGGTCGGATTACAGCTTCATCTAATCATCTAATCTAAATTCTATATCAGCCTCTTAAGTGCAGGTTACCTTGATACTTCATTGTGCTTCCTGAATTCAGCCTTCTAAGTATGATTATTCTATGGAGCAGTCAGACTACCTCTGTATCCAGTACCTTGTTCTCCTGCGGGGTAAAGGAGACAGCGAAAGTAGCAGACATTCCTGGTGCAACCTTTGTACATGCCTCCTCTGGACCGACCACATGGAATTGCTCCGAGTCCTGCATCTCCAGCTTCACTTGTCGTGAAACCTTGACAAAAAACATCAAACACACTTTAAGCCCACACGGCTGACAAAGTGGTCAGAGAGTTGGATTGTTTCTGTTTCATTTCACAGTTGTTTGCTTGACCATTTCATCAGCTCAGCAGCCATGTTGTTAGTGTAACTACTTCTTTATTCATCACTCATTCACACACCTTGTCATTGTTGAGGAGAAGTAGAGGTAACTTGTAGGTCTGTCCAGGAGTGAAGTTCTGGAAGACCAGCTCAGATGGGTAGGGCTGGAAAAGCGGCTGATCCATATCCACCAAGGACAACTGACACAAACACACACACACACACAGTATAAAATAACTCCAATCAAAGTAGGTCTTTTCTAAAAAAATCACCACATATACAGTATTAATTTCCATCCCTGTCATTATTAAGGGAATTATAACAGTAAAGATGAATAGTAAAGATTACTGTTTTTTAATGTTGTTTTTTTTAAAGTCACCCATGGTAGTTCCTGGGTATGAGTATCCTGGGGTGCTCTAAATTTTCAAAAATATGTATTTCCAATTTAACATACAGGGCTTACTATATACTAAATTTGCATAATGATATGCATTTATCACATGATATTGCATTCTTTCATGAAAGCCCTATACATTCAATACACTAAATGTAGCTACGTATCTCTAACATGCATCATATTCAGGTTAATCAATTAAATGTGGTTATTCATGTGTTTTTTTCACAAAGTCAATTTATTTGTAGTAGCTACTTATTTATTAATTCATTCATGATAAATATTTTTGTATGTTTATAACCATCAAAATCCATCTGGTTCATTGATACTTGAAAAGGGAGATCTGGTGTTATTGTCATGTTGAGTCATGGCTTACTATGTTTTATTAATATATTAAGGCATGACAGCAAGGTTACACAGTTATTGGATTGCTAGCTGCC
Source organism: Micropterus dolomieu (assembly GCF_021292245.1). Lineage (NCBI taxonomy): Eukaryota > Metazoa > Chordata > Actinopteri > Centrarchiformes > Centrarchidae > Micropterus > Micropterus dolomieu. The sequence goes on along the minus strand of NC_060171.1, from coordinate 29,232,428 downwards.
ATTCGCATCTCCTTCATCCACCAGTAGCCTACACTTTCACTTCACTACCCTCTTTCACTGTGTCATTGACAGTCAAAGAGAAAATAATACTGTATTGTATATTAAAGTGTGCAGTTTTGTGGCATTCTGGATGACCTAAAAAAGATCCTGCTGGTCATTGCTCCCACTTATCACCTGCAGTGGCCCACAGTGGAGGTTACTCATATTCACATTTGCATATTCGACAAGTCAACAAAAAATGTGAACAGGGTGAGAGGCAAAATGGGTCCTCCTAATGATGATGAGGGTGCATTTATTAATTTCATAGGTGAACTTTTGATGACATTTTTGCTCCAAGCCCCCTGTTAAATTCTGACTCTACAAGTTCAGAGCATTCAGTGACATTGTTTGCCCTCAGCCCATCAATTAATGCCTGCTGACTAAGCGGATGCAGCTTTGGAACAATGTAAATGACCCTAGAAGACAGCACAGTCACTGTAATGCAGGGGATTAATATGTCATAATAAGAGGTTTTCATACATTCTTGTCTTTATTCTGGTTATATTTAAATATATTTATTCATTTATATATTAGTTCAGCCCATAGGATCTCACATCTGGCTTGGCCAAAGTGTTAAACCAAGTATGGTAACTGGAGCTAAAGCATGTGCAATACAAATGCTGTGCTGTGTAAGTAACATTGGGAACATTTCACAAATGCAATTTTATATACCTTACTATATACTGTATCCTTGTGGTCAGGAAATGTTTTATAGTTGGTAGACAAGTTGTCAAAACCTAATGTAGGTTTCAATGTATTTTTTGAGTCTCAAATGTTATAGTGGAATCCCTAGGGTTTTATTCTCAAAAAGATGAAAGGCGACAGCCGAGGCTTGTCTGCAGATGGCAGTGGCAATGGCAAACTGCTGTCCAACTTTTATCTTTTGCTGTCACTGTCACACTGATGGTGTTGGATCAGCCTCTAGTATGTGCTTCAAGTTCTTGGAACACATGACATGTTTAACTTGTTTCATCAACTTGTAACCATTTTTTCTGGTTGCTCTCTCATAAGAATTTAGTATTATTTTGTGGATAATGACAGCATAGCAAATAATTAAGCTACTGAAGTGTCACAGTATTAACTGGCATTTACTTTGTGATGCGTAGTCTTGCTCATGTCAAGCAGTTCCAGGATGCGGGGCGGGTGCACCTCGTTGATGTTAGCCAGGCGCTCCTCTGTAGACTTTAACATCTCCTGGGTGTAAACAGATGGACTCACCTGCAAATACACAGGAGCACAGGCTATTATGTTAACTGCATTGGTAGCCTGTTTCCTGTCTCATCAGCAGTGATGAGGCACCACATCAAACAAGACTGTTACGACTGATAAAATGGAAGAAAGGATAATGAGCTCAAGAGCTGTAGACTGTCACTCACGCAGCTGTCAGATATGACACATATGCACAGACGCTTGGATCAAGAACATTTACTTGAGCTAATTTCATGTGCTCAAATAATGTTAATATTCTGCCCTTCAGTGAGGACTATCTGCAGCATTTTGTGCTTAATATCCTCTTTACACATTCCTCTGGCACCGTTTTATCAGAGCACCCAAGGCAAAGAAACATCTAACTGCACTTAGCCTATTTCAAAGTTAGGTCAGAAAAGGATTTTAGCTTAAAATCGAGATGAATAATGTAGCAGAGGGGTGTTATTGTATATGCAATATTCAATAGCTGCTAGTTAGGTGTGTATTCATAATACACTCCTTTCTATTATTCAGAGACAACAAAGTTGCTCTAGTAAACACTATTCTATATAAAGGGAAGTTGTGAAATAATATGGCTTTCCTTTAGATGGTGACTTCTCATAAAAGTCTCCTAAAATGTAATCAGTTGGTGTTTACACAGAGAAATGCAGGCGTGAAACATTGTGCTGTGGGATATAATAGTTGCACTATTATCTCCCACAGCACAAACACAAATGTTATGTTGTGTTGTTTTATTAAAAACACTTAGCAGTAGACATGCAGAGGGCATACACCATGATAGAGACTGAGAATATTTTAGATAATAATTAATTCTATACTGTTTCATTATTAATTAGTATATGCACTGCACTTTATGTTATTAACGCAGATAATGAGCACAACAAGAGTTGTTATATGATTAAGAAACATCAGCTATCACCACACTTGAAATCAATACAATTAACTGTAAGGACACATTATCAGCTTTATGTGGATCTCATACTGACTTGATGAAAATCTAAGTCCTTCTTCTTGTCACCTACTCTAGGTACAGACACAAGCAGCCAAGGAGAGAGCAGGTGCCTAAAATTGCTGAGCTGAGGTCAATGCAACAAAACACTGCAGTTGTGTATTGATTTTTGTTCCCTTTGAAGGCAAGGTAATTATTAGGACAATCTGTCAATTGAAGCAGCTTCTTTAAAAGAATGGGACAACTTCCAAACCGTGGGTCACAGGAAATTGCCCCCCTGTTAAAACCTGGTTTCAACATCTGATTAATTTCAGCTGGATACTTCTAAATCTGTGTTAAGCAACAAGCTGTCATGGCATGTTTTTCTCACCTTTCTTGGCGTGTCTTCATTTAGAACAAGTTTATAATTGCAAGGCGGGGACACTTTGCTCCTGAGCCACTTTGTTCTTGCGTGAAGCGGATTGGCTGTCATTTTTAAAGTTAGGAAAATTCACCTGCAAAAAAGAAAAAAGAAAAAAGAAAACAAAAAGGTAACGTTAATGGAAGACGAAAGGTGTCATTTAATAAGCGCTAATGAAGTGCCCCTTTTATTGCCTTCTCTCTAATGTGACAGAATTACCAGAGATGTTTTTCCCTTCAATGTGATGCTAATGTGTAACTTAACAACTAAGTTAGGTAGGTTAACGTTATCTTTAGCAAATACCGTGCAGTGCATGTCCTCCAAATCCCCCAACTTTTGGAGGGTGGTTTCTAAGCTTAGGCTACTTTAAACTGGCCAAAACAACTGTAATTACTTATAATTAGAGTTAAATATAAACATTTTTATCGCACTTACTTGACAATACTCAACACGCATGTCATCCTGCCGACTCGCTGTCGGTTACATTAATGTTATTATTAGGCAGTAAAATCTATTCTACCTGGATAAAAACTTCTCTTCTGTCACTTAACGTTCGAGTAAACTCAACAAGTAAACTTTTCCTGTTGCAGTAACAAAAAATGTTAAGTATTACCACTCCGTAGGTGAATAAACACCGGATGAAGCTGCCGAAATTCAGCCGCGAGCTCTAGGGTCCCATTCGTTGTGGTTTGTTGCCTTGGCAACGCACTCAACGACCTCCCAGTAAACTGTGTTCTGATTGGCTACCGGTTGCTGTATTTTTAAAAAAAAAGTGACTGTGACGGTATCTGTAACAAAGTTGTTTCATATTGGCACAACTCGTCCTTGTTAATAAAAAATAAAGAAGAAATCAGGTCATACCATGTGAGCAGTCATGAGACCATGAATGAGATTGTCTCATTATGTAACCCTGTTGTAAAATAACAGTCAGGGCTATTGGACACAAGTGACTTTGAAAAGTTTAAAAGCAATATTAGCCTATTTCCTCAATTTTTTACAACTGCTTACATGCGTTTTCAAAACTATGTCTCCTTTTTTCAAAACTCTTTTTTCAATTCCCAAAGCTGCTCACACCAAATGCAAAATGCCTCATATGTCCTTCAAAATGAATGCATTCACAATGCCATAAACACGCACAAAAAATGAAGCACTTGCGTTAAATGGCAAACACTTTTTTCATAATAGTAGCCTACATTTTTGGATACACCGTGCACACACTGTTCTTCTAAAACCAAAGGTATAATTTTTAGAATGAAGAACAAATTTGTATGTGTAAGTGTCCTTTTCCATTCCCATATAGAGGGCAGGGGGGTTCATATACTTTCTCTTGCTGAAATAGTCTGTTCTCATTTCTGATGGTTCGAAATTATGGAAATGGTAAATACGTGTGGCATTTTGATTGGTTGTGTTTAGAAAAGGAATGCAAGTCAATCCCTGCTAGATTCTTGTGTCTTCGGTAGAGAAATGTGTGTAGTGTTTTGAAAAAAGTGTTTTATGCAATTGAAAACTGAGTGAAAGGCTGAGAAAGAGCTGATGGTTTTGGAAATTTGGTGGGTAGTTTTGCTCTTTGAGTGAGAGGTTTCAAAAACCGTGTGAAATGTAAAGATTTTGTGTGTAAACTGTAATTGGTCATCCAACTTGTTCTGGTTAAAACCTGAATCAGTTAACAGACCTAGATTTGAATAGAAGCAAAATTGGTACTTTACTTGAATATGCCTAGGCCTATAATAGGCCCACCACAAAGTAAAAATACTCCAGCATTTTTAAATCTCAGCTCATTTTAACCTACTGTTGTGCAGTTAATTGTTACAGTTTTTTACAGTCGCTAGGACACATTTCCCAATATTTAGGTCACTTTTTCAAAACTCACTTCATGAACTGCTGTGCCGAGCTGAAAGTTGGCTTGGAGAACTTTCAGCTCGGCACAGCAGTTCATTTGACTTTCATAATGCACTAAAACTACCAAATCACTTCATACATGTCTCAAATGAACTCATTCTTCCAGAACACGAGCAAAGTTTGACAGACAACAAACACACTTTGTCACCCACAAAACAATGACCTAAAAAACACTAACAACAGGTAGCATTATACAGTGTTTTCTTGTGTAAAACAACGACACATCTCTGTTTATAATTCACTGCAATATATGTTACTGGAATGAATCAGACATGATGCAGAATGCTTCAATATATTTTATGTCTTTTATTAATTTTTATTTTTTTACATTGAGCAATTCCAAAATACAAAAATATTTATACACACCATCCACTGATACAGATACATTCTCAATTTGGCCACAGGTTCTCATCCACATCACATCTTATGTCATCTAGGGCAATACACCTAGGAAAGGAGGAAAAGTGACACCATTCTGGGATGGGCTGCAAACCACTCGGTGACTGCACAGGAGTGGTGAAATGCCACATTGTCCCATACAATTATAAATGTTGGCTGATTTCTTCTCTCTCCATCCCTTTCCTCACCTAGCACAACCCTTCCATAGAGATCATGCAGGAACGCAAGGAGACGTTCAGTGTTGTATGGCCCAATTAGTGGTTTGTGTAACAGCAGTCTATCAGTGGATATTGCTGCGCACATTGTGATGTTGGCACCCCTCTGGACCGGGACATCCACTGTGGCTCTCTTCCCAATCACATTCCTTCCTCATCACCGTGCTTTGGCCAAGTTGAAACCCCCTCATCCACAAAGATGAAAATGTGGGGTGTTTGCCTGACTTCAATCTCCATGACTCTCTAAAATAAATCCACAAGGCAACATAAGCTGTTTCAGTAGTAAACATTACCCAAAAAGTTGTCTTTGTGTGTGTTTGGTTTTGTTCAAAAACAGTTCTGTATTTTATTGTGATCTTACCTGGACATATTGGTTCCTGAGTTCCTCTCAAAAGGCACAGGGAACAACTGATGTTTTTTAAGGACTCTAGAAATAGTTGTTATGCTTACACTGTGAATATTGGCAAAAGTAACATTGTCTGCCAAGACTCTGTCTTGAATCTCAGTGAGTTTTATGCCATTGTTTCTGATGACCATATCAACAATGGCAGTGAACATCCTTCCTCTCTCACCTGTGTGAGGTAACCGTTGAGTCCTAAGCAGAAATGCAAAAGCAATTACACCCAAGTCTATTTACTTCTGTAATGTGCAACTCAGTCTAATGCTCTTGCAGAATACAAGTTACCTGTTGGTTTTTCCCAGAAAACTCTAACAATAGATGCCACTGTTGAGCGCTGCAGATTTGGCTGCACTCTCTGACCAGCCTCTCTCACTGAGAGACCATGATTTACTACATGATCAGTTACAGTAGCTTTGATCTCATCTGAGACTACAGCTCTTGATCTTCCTCTTATTCTTCTTCCACCACGCATACGTATTCCTCGCCCCCTCACAGCCACTCTTCTTCCTCTTTCAGCTACTTCTCTGTTTTTTACTGGGTCCATGTTTACATCATAATGCAAAACTACTCAGCAGTTGTCTCCTTTTGTAATGAAATTGAAAGAGTAACACCTGTGTAGATGTTCATCTACAATGAGAATCAGCTGTGGTTGGTCCAATTGTCCAATTGTTTTTATAGCATTTAATTTTAGGATTTACAATATATTTCATTAAAATATTACTGTAGAATTGTAGCAAATTGCTGTCTTATTCAGTTTTATATTATGTTATTGTTTTGAACTTAAGTTTAACAGTTTTAAAAACAGTATGTAAGCATGTGCAAATTGGCCTGTAAGTACACAGAGTTTTGGTGGTTGTTGTGTCGCAGTGAGAAAAGAATTAATGTAATTTGAAAGATGTAGTCATTGAATGCATTTTGTGCCAAAGCAATGATAATTGATCCTCAGTTTGGCCCACATATACTTCTGTTGTGCTCACTGTGTGAAGAGCTTTGAAAAAGTGACCTAAGTATTGGGAAATGTGTCCTAGCGACTGTAAAAAACTGTAACAGTGCATATTTTGTAAAATCAATGTAATGTTAAATCAAAAGCGAATAAATGTAGCCAAGTAAAAAGTACAATTCCCTCCCTAATGTTTAGTGGAGTAAAAGTATGAAGATACGTCAAATGGAAATAAATGGAAATATATGGAAATAAATGGAAATAAGTGTGTGTGTGTGTGTGTGTGTGTGTGCGTGTGTGTGTGTGTGTGTGTGTTTAAGGGGGTCATTATGAGGACAAGTGAGACTACAAAAGAGATTTGAAAGCCCAGTGAGCATAGTGACAGGGCAGGAATTTCTAATATAACCTACAACTTTAAAAGATCCACTCTTGACTGACGTATTCATGACAGAGGCCTACATGTTTTGGACAGACATTTTACAGAGGTTATTAATGTTTTTCAATTCCCCCAAGTAGAAACACTTCATCACACCCTGATCACCACTGAGAATTTTGGTGACTGAAACTTCTGACATTATTATATAAATGTTTCTCACTGCTGAGTTTGAGTGAATGAAATAATATAATAATGATATTTAAATGATCTAAATAGCACTGCTAGCATTATGGTCAAATGCTATTTCAAAGCCTTCTCCACATTGCAAGGAAAAATTCTTTATTTAGGCCTAACTAGTCGGATTTAAATATATTGAGTCTAAAAACATTGGCATCCGCCTACACATTAAAATACCCACATGTGAATGTAAACTCCCCGACTGTGTTACTGTAAAATCCTGAAATCCCAAGAAAAAATATTAAGGACATGACCTCAGTGTCCTCCAGCCTTGTATATACTCATTCATGTCACAAATATCATAAAGTCGGTTAATTTGTTAGTTAAAGTGAAATTGTAGTTTTACTGTGCATTGCAGCTCTGGTAAGAGACACTGAAAGAGTTTATTTGATCATGTGTCATTATACCATATTGGTTTATAGTTCTCTTGACTTACAGGCTCACAGTATTATGTAGTTACAGCTCTTGGTACTCAGTTTTTGTACTTTCTCTCAACGCCTCTGTCATTCTCTCCTTCTAACCCATGAGTCAGCACTTTGAATTGTTATGGAGCTTGGGTGTGTGTGTGTGTGTGTGTGTGTACATGTTTCATTTCAGGAAGATAGGTAGCCTACCATGTGGAGCTCCCTGGATTTGAGGTGTTTAACCAAACTCAGTAGCCTAACTCTGATGTCATTTTGGCGTTATTTATTTATTTGCTGTTAATCAAAACATTGTTGCTGATCTGTTTGCTTTCCTCATCTTTCTGTTTCCCTTTCCCTCTGTTGCCCTCTCATTGTTTCTCCCTCTGTTCCCAGCCCTGTCTCTCTCAGTGAACGGATCAGTGAGCAGCCCAGCCTTGTAGAAAATTGGATTTAGTCTTCTTCAAAGGGACCGGGGGTCAGTTTAGGCCCCGCCCCTTCGCCTTATACGCCGTGACGTCGGCGCGCACTGTGATCTCAGCCGCTCCGTCCGCCGCAGCAGATTCTCCTGCACCCGCACCAACACTGTCAACTCTGCACGGGAAGAGTCTGTCAAACGCGACACGAACAGCGTTTTATCAGCAGATTGATCATCAGACATGGAAGCGGCGTCCTCATCCCCCACTCAGTGCAGGTAAGACCGATAAGGCAGGATGTTGGTGGAAATGATCCCCATGGCTGTCAAGGCTACACTGTAGGCTAGCTTTATTACAGCCTATTAAGGGTCCTGTGGTGTTCAACGCATAACGCTTGTGTAATCCGTTGAGTTTGCAAGACGCATCTTGGTATGGACTGTGCTATTTGACAATCATTCAGAGAAGACAGTAACATGAAGGCTTTATTCTGAGGATTAGCCTGGGGGCTTTCCTCCCAGGATGACACCTGGCTCTCACTCTAACGTAATGTGTGTATGTTACAGGTGGCATGTCATACATAACTTTAAAGTCTGCTTCCTTTCTCTTTAAATAGACACGTCTACTTTCTTTCATTAATAATGCTTTGTGTCAGCTCACTGAACAGGCCAGTCTTGTGTGTCCAGTTCACAGGGAGCCTCTTAGCAGCAGCCCAGACTAGCCAGACTCTCTTGTGTTTTAGGGGAGTGTTGTGTTGCAGGCATATCGCTCAGATCCCCGCTCTCCTGCCTGGATACATACATTCCGGCAGGACCATGGACAGTTCCGCGTTGGCCGGTCCGCGAGTGCCAGAGAGGGGAGAGCCCAGGAACTCACTTCCTGCTTTCTGTTTCCTTGCTGTTACATAATACCAGTGGTGGATGAAGTATTCCGATCCTTTACTTAAGTAAAAGTACTAATATCTCACTGTAACAAAATACTCTGTAACAAGTAAAAATGTTACTGAAGTAAAAGCATGTAGGCCTAAGTATAATCAGGAAAATGTACTTAAAAGTATTAAAAAGTATTAAAACTAAAAGTATGCAGAAAGAAAAGTGTCCCCTATGACTGTTATACTAATATATATTATATTATTAGATGATTATTACTCGTGCGTTAATGTAAAAGCAGGATTTTACTGTTGCAGTTGGTTGAGGTTGAACTATTTTGTAATTATGGATTTATCCAGAAGTTATTTTCTCCATTAATTGATTGTAAAAACTTTGAAAATAGTGATAAATTATGTCACAATTGCCCACAGACCATAGTGACACCTTCACAATGCTCGTTTTGGCAGTCCAAACCTCAAAATAATTAAAAATACATTAAATTAATCAAAAGGAAAAGCAGCAAATCTATGAACCATGTTTTTACATAAAAATGACTTTGGATTTATTTATTTCAATCAACAAATGAATTAGCTGCTAAAACATATGATGTTTTGTTATACAAAACATCATATGTGATAAACTCTTCATATGTTTTGTGTGTACAAATCTTACTTTGTAAAGTAAGTAATAACTGAAGCCGAAGCTGATAAATGTAGTGAAGTAAGTATGCTATTTCCCTCTGAGATGTAGTTGAGTAGAAGTAGAAAGTGGCATGAAAAGAAAATACTCAAGATAAGTACAAATACCTCTAATTTGTACTTAAGTACAGTACTTGAGTAAATGTACGTAGTTACTGTCCACCACTGCATAGTACAAAGGCCTGTATGTGTGACCTGCATGATCGTTAAACATGAGCTCATGTAAAGAAAACACCAAAAGGCCACGCCTGTGTGAATACATTTAAATCTATATAAATACATAAATTAATGAAGAGGCTACTAAAAGAAACAGAACAGTACTAAAAGAAAAACACAGAAATACAAGTATGCCAACAAACAGTACTTTAAATATATTTTAGCAATTACGATACTATATAAAAAGCATAAAATATGTAACTATTATTTTCCCATACTCAATAAACATCTCAAGCATTAGTTTGATTAGTTGCATTAACGTCTTTGGCCTCTTTTGGTGAAATGTGTCATTTAAGTTATCTTTCATTTATTTTTTGGGTAAGTTTGGTTAAAGTTAGGTTTTGGTTTTGAGAGAAATTAAATTCACACGGTCCACATTTGATCCATAGGTGTACAAGAATGTAGCTCACGTAGCTGCAGTAATGTGCAGTTAATGTGGCTATTCATTTTAATTGAATGGAAATGTGTCTTTCGGGTTAGAATATATTTTGTATGAATTAAGTTTACAAGACTCAGTTTTTAGTAAGCATCATAAAATCATCAAAAAAAAGTTTTAAAGAACAGGATAACCAATAACAAGATGGTATTGTATACTGAATCTTGTGGATTTGAAACGTCATGTTGTTCTTTTATGAAAGGCGCCTAAAGTTATGTCAGAGGTTCTTTCAAAATGCCCATTGTTAAAACACTTTTCTGTCACCTGTTAGTTAGGTCAGTCTACTTGGCTATTAGTAAATCCAGGTGTGTGACACATTTACAACATAATTTACATTATTCCCCCACTACCAATCTCCTTATTTATGAGAGGAATTAACTGATGTTCATATAAAACCTTATAGCAGATTTACAGACACAGGAAAAGTCATGTTGCTGGATAAGAGATGTTTTTTATGGTTAAGTTAAATATTGCACACCCCTGCTGATGTCTTCATATTTCTTGGGTTTATGAATCACTGATTTAAAAAAAAAGATGCTCAGCTGTCGGGTTAATTGACCTGAAATTCTGTCATTCATTCTCCACCATCCAGTGAATCTGTTTATGAATCACACACTAACAGAGCAGTAGAAGTTTGCCTACATGTGGGTGTAGTTGTGTGTAACACTGCTGCCATTACCACCTGAAGAATTATGTGACAGGCAGCTTCTGCGACTGACAGGCCGGTTGTGTTACCGTTGTCTGTACTGTAGAATAAATTGATTACTTGTAGGGTGTTATGTTCATTTTTCCACAGATTTTAGATTTAGAAATACACTTTATTTTTGTCTTGATAAAGTTTTAGGTCTCACTTAGCCATCACTCAGATAGTTGGTTGGAGCTTTATTCACACATAAAGGTTCATCACTTTGACTTTTCTCTGTCCCAGGTACCAACATACCTACTGTAATGAAAGATTTCCCAGTTCCTTTTTGAGCTTGAATTAATAAAGAAACAAGGGGAAATATGGGAAGATTGAACACCCAAGGCTAGTGTAATGTAGCTGTCATCTTAGATGGCAGCTCTAAAATGGGTTAGAAGTCATCAGGCTCTCTCCTGTTGCAGATTTGTCTGGTAAAGGCTGCAGCCTGAAGTGTCATTGTGTTTTAATAACAAAGCTTGAGGCATAGAGGGGACATTAAGAAGGTTATAGCTTTACAACCAGATTTATAACCAAAATTACAGACTGCTTCAGACTTGTGTAATGTAGCACCTCGAGACATTTCCAATCAAATCAGCCCTCATCCCTGAATACTAATTTAAGAAAAAAACATTGTTGCACAATGTATTATTTATTTATAATTTTACAAAACTTTACTTTCCATGTGTTTTTACTCCTGCAATTAACTCCAGCTTATCTTTCAACTTCTATCTAACATGGTTTTTACAGAATGTTGGATAATATTATCATGACAATGAGCAGCTTAGAGTGAAGTTGATTTGTCATCTTGACAAAGACATCCTATTGTTTATGTTAAACCTTTTGCAGAATTATTTCTGCAAAAAACTAGCCAAACGAACTGACTTTTCTTGTCAGCAGTGTTTGTTACTGCCTGGATGTTAAAAAAGCCATAACCTGTTCAACCTGCTCTACTGGACAACTGCCATCATGTGTGGACAACTGTATGTTTGCTGGCAATTAACATATTCTGTTTTCGGCCGAGTCTTCCCATAGCTTTCTCAATGCAATATATTGTTGTGTTTAAATGTTGTTTTTTTTTATTGCTTCCACATTGCATATTTATTTTAGGATGCATGCATTCATTACTTTCCTCTGCCGTTTAACACACCAAAAAAATGTAATCAATACTTTTCTGCTCACATTTAATTCACACTGTCTATCATACACATACTATTGTTGAACATTGACATTAGCTGTGATGTTGATTTGTATTTATGATGTTTTTCTTGGTGAAAATAATGGTGATGCTGGTTGCATCAATAATTCTCTTAGATATATGCAACTGATTCATAATTAGCAAAGCTATGGTTTATTAATATTTGACAATAATCAATATTTTTCCCATTACTTTCAGATATAGTTATGAAGTGTATAAAGAGACAGCAGACTGGCTGCTGGCCCACACAGAGCAGCGTCCGAAAGTTGCCGTCATCTGTGGTTCAGGCCTGGGTGGCCTGGCTGACATGCTGAGTGACAAGATTTGTGTCCCATACAAGGATATTCCACATTTTCCCGTTAGCACTGGTAAGTTGTCTCTAACAAATTAAATTTAATCTAAAACTTATTATTAGTGTTTGGAAACTGTACATCAGCATGCTAGCAGCTGCTCATACTGTATGTGTGCTGTGCAGTGATGGGTCATGCCGGTCAGCTAGTGTTCGGGAAGCTGCAGGGCCGTGAGTGTGTCTGCATGCAGGGGAGATTCCACTTCTACGAGGGCTACAACATACACACAGTAAGCTATAGTAGGCCTGCATAAGGTGGCTATATGGAATTCTGCTGGTGGTACTTTTTTATTAGTAAGCCAGGACAATGTTATTGCTAAAGGTGAGCTGTAAATAACCATTAGAATTAACTGGTAAAAACATAAAAAAAACACAAGACTTAAAGTCTATAGCCATACTTTGGCTATGTGAGGCTGTACTTGTTTTTGCAGCAGCCCTCTGAATGTGAAAACTTCAAATTAGAGCAGCGAAGCAGCAGATGTAATTTAGGCACCAAGTTGCTAAGGTCAGCATGCAAACACTAAACTGACTTTTCTTGTTGGCAGTTGTTGCCTGGATGTTAAAAAAACAATGAACCTGTTTTACTGGACAATTGGCATGTAGGCTTGGACAACTGTATGTTTGCTGCCCTAATTTGCTCATTGCAGTATATTGTTTGGGTTAAGTGTTGTTAACAGTGCTCATAGTGATCATGCTAACATGCTGATACTCCACTACCACAAAGTACAGCTGAGGCTGGTGGGAATGTCATCAAACATAGTTTTATATGTATTCAGTCCAAAGTATTGGATAAATTTAGCTTAATCTGACAATCACCAAATCTTGTGTCTCATGTGTTAAATTTCATGGCAATCCATCCAATATAGTTGAAATATTTCATTCTGGACCAAAGTGCTGGACTGACTGACCAAGACCTTGTTGTAATAATATAAGTAAATACATAAAAATATAATATATAGTATAAAAATAAAAATATAAAATATAACAAGCTCCTTCAGTGACAGACTGATACATCCAAGCTGTGTAATGGAGAGATTAGAGAAGATCTTTTATTCCTGCAGCTGTGAGACTTTATAATCAGCACTGTTCACAGTAACCACAACTCAGAGACTCGCAATTCGTTAGTATTATGTTTATTGTCACTTATCACTTTATTCTATGCTATCCACTTGCCGCTGTCTGAAATTTCTCACCTGTGAGACAAAAAAAAGCCTAATCTTATCTTATCTTATAATGGTGGAGGCATGGCTGAAAACATTACAATGTGTTTGATCTTGGTTTATCTATTGGACTTGTCTACTTTGGTGTTCATGATACTGAAATAATATTAATTAATTAAAGAATTCTAATTAAATTGAATACTATCCATGTGATGAACGGATGGTGCAGAAATGCAGACATATCCATTTGTTCCTTCTTTAAGTTTCCTTGTGATCAGCTTTCTGTCTCAATTTCTGTCACAAGCCAACTTGCTTCTGCATTTGAAACCTTGCTGATGCGAATGATACACTATACAGGATAACTGAACTAAAGCTGGCAGTTTAGACTCTGACTTTGTCAATAACTTTGAGGAAAACATTTACAGCTTCTCTAGTTGCATGCCTAATCTTTACACCATACATGTGCAAATACTTACTCTGTTATTCTTGTCTTCACAAGACACAGGATTCATTTTGTGCCACATCTTTTCATTACCACTTTAAATTTAATAGCTCAAAGTGGACTTTCTTTCATATAGTTTTACATTCCCTTTCAGAGAATCAACTCTCTGTAAACTCTCTTTGAATTTGGTGTCTTCAGTTGCCTTTTGACTAGAGTATGACAGACCATCGTATAGCTCACCCCTTTGGCTAATTTACGATGACAGTAAGAGAACCACCCAGTGTGGCATAGTGTTGATATGGGACTCCTTTGGCCTGTGTAGACACCGTATCCTGGTTTTATTTATTTTATTACCAGCTGTGATGCGCCATCTCCATATAAAATTATCCATATAACCCTACTGTACCATAAAACCCAGTTTCATACATACAGTAATAGAAAAACAGATGCATGAAGGCCCTGAATCCAGTTAAGACTTTATACAGAGAAGTACTGGACAAAATGTCACAATAAACTGAGCAGAACTCAAAAAGATTTGACTCCACCCAAGCCAATTTTTCACCAGACATTATGTATTACAAATGTGCTTTTTTATGAACTTGTGTTATGTGTCCTGAAAAAAAATCCAAACTGAACAGAAGATTAGATGAGAATTAGTTTTTAGAAGCCACACTAGGGGCGTGGCTCTGTCAGTGATGTCAGTCGGTTGGTCGGTCCACAACTAACACTTTTAATTTGATCCGAAACTTTGCTTTATTAACTAAGCAAAACCAATGACAAACACGTCTGCCTCACCCTCAGCACCTTGTGGTTAGTGCTAATTAGCAAATGTTAGCAGGCTAACACACAGAACTTAGACAGTTAATATGGTAAGCATAACACCAAAATATAAATCTGAACATAAGCACTTAAAGGCTAAACATTAACATGCATTGCCATCGTGTGGCATGGATGTACACTCTTAATTTTGTTTTCTTTTTTGACATAAACATTCATTAACTACTGAGAACTAGCATAACACAGACAGTGCCTACTAAAGTTAACTCACCATTAACAGCACCCTGCTATAGTTTAACTATGGACAGTCCTGCTGTTACAGCTTACTGTGCTCACATTTCATACCTAACAAGGCCACAAGTTTTGTTCTAACACAGACCCCCGTTATAATATGCAAAACTCATTTCCAACAATGAACATTGCCAATGTTCCACAATGACAGCACCGACCTTATCAAGAAACCAGGGTACTTGAAAACATTTCTTCCCTAACTAGAAAAACACTTTCACAGGCAATTCAAGCTGTGGAGAAATAAGAGATAGAAAAAGCTATTTCCAAATGTGGCAGCAGTGAGAAGCAACAACAGTCATTTACGGGCCATCAGCTGCCCTATAAAGGTTATTACAGAACCACAACTGTTTCAGACTTGCACAGTTCAAGGGCCTACATCAATAAAAATCCTAGTGTCTAATGACATCAGCGTGTGTAGAAGCTATCCCTTTTAAAATATTGGTTTCTCTTGTGATACATTTTCTCCTCCATCTTGTAACTCCCATTGTAATAATGTGATATACTTCAAAGCCATAAAAGAACGACAGTATCTGTCTCTGAAGCACAGCATGTCTGTCACTCCAGGTGACGTACCCGGTGCGAGTCTTCTTCCTGCTAGGCGTGGATACTCTGATTGTGACTAACGCTGCAGGCGGACTCAACGACAGCTACAATGTGGGAGACATCATGCTCATTAAGGATCACATCAACATGCCGGGTTTTGCAGGGCAGAACCCACTGTGTGGACACAATGATGAGAGGTACAGCACAAACACAGAGTCAGAACTGTGAAAGTGAAACTGTTGCACTGGCAGCATCTGTGTCATTTAATGTCTCTTCAGGTTTGGAGTACGTTTCCCTTGCATGTCGGATGCGTATGAACGTGCGCTGCGGGATCTGGCCAAGCAAACAGCAAAGGAGCAGGGCTGCGACAGCTTCCTGCAGGAAGGAGTTTACTGCATGCTGGCTGGACCGACATTCGAGACCATTGCAGAGTGCAGAGTCCTGCAGACGCTGGGGGCTGATGCTGTGGGTTAGTACAGCTCCCTTGTGTTCACTTAAAGGGATACTAATGTGTTGGGGGGAATGCCTGTCTTTCTGTAAAGTTTACTAGGAATGTTTAAATGAATGTCAATACATTATTTGGATAAGAACAGAACCTGCACTCTGAACATATACACACACAGCATTTGAATTTTTTTTGAAAATGGTGTTCAAATACATATCATGTTTTATTATTTGATTGAGACCCGAGTACAGCAGATTAAAAGAAAAACAAACATAGTCAGACATCAGAAAAGGACATATAGCAGAGACAGTCACATACATTGCAGTTTTCATCATATAATTTGTTCTCATGGAGATTGTGGCAAGAGCATTGTCTTAGCGTTGGTCCATAACCTTGCAAAGGTGTTCTACTGGGTTGAGATCTGGTGAATGTAAAGGCCGAAGAATTTTATTTGCATCATTTTCAAACCCACCAAACCATTCATTGAGCCCTGGTGCACAGAAGGATAGATAGATAAACACACACACACACATACGTATATATCCATGCATCTATACTTGTGACTATGCCATGTTAGTGCACCTGAAACATACTACTTCCCTCTTTGTAGGAATGAGCACAGTGCCAGAGGTGGTGGTGGCTCGTCACTCTGGCATGCGTGTCTTGGGTCTGTCCCTCATCACCAACAAGGTCGTGACAGATTATGAAAGCAATGACAAGGCAAACCACGAGGAGGTGCTGAAGACCACCCAGCGCCGGACCCATGACCTCCAGAGGCTCGTCAGCAACCTCATCATCAAGATCTAGTGCCTTCATTTACAATCTGTTGGCAACTTTTTCCTGCCTCACAATTTAATGATTAGTTACTAATCATAGATAATCGGTTAAAGGTCATAAACAGTCAAAAGTATGTGTAGGTGGTGGGCTGGGTGTGTTATTAAGTTATTATCTATTTGGGAATTGCATTGGTGTAGTTAGCTGGGGAAGTGAGTGAGAGGTTTTTGAGACAAAGAGCAGAGTTTAGACAAATATCTCGAGAATGTCAACATGCCATTTAGAGATGCTCGTAATGGCCAGAAATGTACAAAGCTTTTGATGTATGTTGACAATGTCAGTGCTATCACAGCAAGACTGTCACAAGATGGCAACTGTTAGCCTGGGTCAGTCCAGTATATACATATATAGGGTGAGGGGTTAGGTTAGATTAGGTTAGTTATATTTCTGACAGCTAGCTAAATGTGTTCCTCAGAGGTGTAGTGGTGTCTATAAGTTTAAAGGGCAAAAACTAGCCAGTCTCCCAATAATATAAAAGTTTTAAGAGAAACCATTCTTACTCTTTAACTTACTCTTTAAAGGTCCAGTGTGTAACATTTAGGGGGGTATGTTGGCAGAAATGGCTGGAGTATGTTTTTATAAGTGTATGATCACTAAAGATAATGGAGTCCGCCATGTTGGGGATTAGCTGGCACCTAATTTCCTTTATTTTGTGATTGCTTGTTATTAACAACTAACTGTGCAATGAATACTTATAAAGCTATAAATCAAAGTGGGTATATTAACATGCTAGTGTGATCACATCCGAGTTGTTTATTTTGGAAGCAGAGAAATCACTTATTTTAATAATCTAATATATTTATTGATGGAAAAAATGTTACAATGTGGCAATGGAATTATCGGAATCCTTGTCAGATCTCCGTTGGAAAAGAAAATAAGAGTTTAGCAGAATGAGTTTCTGAAAAGTCTGTTCAAGAATCGCTAGAAAAAGCACAATTTAATCTGAATGAAATACCTAATCTGGCCCAGCAGTACTGATGATGAAGGTTTTCTGCCGTGGATTGTATTTGAATCAGTTTTGTTTGCACACCAAAAGACCAAAACACTGTAATATCGCAGGGGGTGGCAGTTGGGGGTTGGGGGAGTTGCAGTTTTCAATCTCCTCTGCGCAGATCTGGAACCTCCTGCCAGGTTCCCTTGACCATCTCATTCATTAGAGCTGAGAAGGCCAGAGAAATCCTAGATCAGCAGTCCAGCTCTTGGACCATTTCTATCAGGCTTAACATCAAAATGCTAATGGGAGTCTTAAAGGGGAATTACACTCAGAAAGAGGCATCATCGAAATGTGAAATCTGGAACAGCTCCAAGCACAATAAACAGGGAAACTTGTTATACTGTATCCAGTTTGGACTCTAACTCATGTACAAGTTAAACCTAAATATCGTAATTGACTTAAAACACTTTACTTTTATGCAAATGTTACTGCTGTGAAATAAAAACTTACAGGCGAAATTTTGACCCTGGTATTTTCTATCGTCAATGAGTGAGTGTTTATGTGTAGGTGTGTGTACAGGAGGGTGTGTGTGTGTGTGTGTGTGTGTGTGTGTGTGGGGGGGGGGGTTATGTCCCAGAATCAATGTTTTTCAAGAGGAAAATGAGTTTCTTCCACTTTCAGCAATAATGATGATCAGTGAACAGGGAGATTTCTGTGACAAGCAGGGAGATAAAGGACTCCCTCCTAAACACACACACACACACACACACACACCTCATTACCACATCCACACTTTCTCTCTCCAGCTCCAGCTTCACTCTTTCCATCCTTCACTTTAGACGCACCTCGAACAGATGAAGACGCAGTGAGATTGAGATGGAGTGGAAATGGCTGTTCCGTGCCCCGCTCTTTTCTGTTACATAATTCATCTACATACAGCATGTAGAGGTGCAGCCCACTGTGGAGCTGAAATATTAATACAAATGAACCAGGCAGCCCAATAACACAAACACAACACCTATACTGGGCTGGTTTGTATTTACACACATTCACAGATGTGTCACAACTCAGACTCACAGCGAAAAGTGAGCCCTCTACAGAGATATGCATTTAGGATGCAAATAGTGGGCTCTTTGCTTTGAATGGGGGGAAGTGGTGGACAGGACACAGATAAAGACAGACGATAGAAGTGACTAAAGAGAATAAGAGAGGAGAATGTAGTGTGTTTGAGTAGGCAGTCCCTGCAGGCTGGCGACAGGCTTCATCTGTAATGTAATGTTGATCTATCTATTGTCACTGTGCCAACTCAGCCCAGAGCCCACTATTGATTATTATAAGGTGAAAAGAGAAGCGGAGGAAATAGAGTGGGACAGCTCTGCTGAGTTTACATTCTTAAACGCTGTCACACAATAAGTCTTTTTCTCTGTCACACACAGACAAATAGATTGTTCTTATGCACTGTCATGTACCTGAGCTCACACAGTCTATGAAACAGCAGTACTACTGTTAGTGATTGTGACTTTTACAAGCAAAAGAAATAGCGTTAGTGAGGGAATGTCTCTGCTGACTTTCACGCGCTGCCTCCAAAAGGAGTCGGCTGCCAGCAGCGTGTCAGCACTGTACCAGCTTGCAGGGAGGATCAGAAAAATTACTGCTCCAGCTCTGAGGAGAAGTGACAGGTCAAGTTCTACAATATAGGCGTGGTGATGCCAACCCGGTTTACCCGGATCATCACAATTATTTGCCTCCACTCCCCATTTCAACTGGGATAACCTTGATTTATTGCACTGAAAATACAAAATGTTAACACCCATCGAGCACTGTGCAGGTGTCTCAGCTGCCAACCTCTAGTACTGCTATTGGTCAAACTCACTTATTATTTGCAGAACATCTGGTTTCAAAAGCGTCCAACTCAGTGAGCTCTAAAAGAAATGGTGGGAAGTACACTTATTCACTTTCTTTACAAGAGTGAGAATTACAGGTAACACTGATGTCTGTGAGGGAAGTAAGGAGTTGGAGCCCGGAGGCAATTAGCTTAATCTGGCTATGTCCAAAGTTTCTACCAACAACTCTAAAACGTAATGCTGTTTACTATTATGGGGTTGCCAGGTTTGAGACCATCATCCATGACCAGAAACGTTTTTTAAACTTGGGCTCACAACTGTATGGCAACCTGTGCTGTATAGGTGCTGCTAGGGCTGGTCTGTTGGATAAACTGTCAAGAAATAGTTAAATCTTTTAGTTCCCCCTAAAACAACAAATTAATCTATTTACACTTCTGTTTGGATTGAAGACACAAAACACAGCATATTAAATAGTGAGCTTTAGAGGTGTTGATAGGTGCATTTTTGAAATTTGGGCATCGTGTCAAGGTTGTGTTTTCAGTGTGAAGTGTTGAATTGAACTAAATAAGATGATCTAGCTTTTGACACAGCTTTAAGGACACTGTTGATTACGTAGAACTTCCTTAACTCATTTTTAATTTTTTTCACTTCAATTGCTCCTTTTCACAGCAGACATTTTAGCCTATGTTCACACTGCAGGCCTTAATGCTCACCTCTGATTTATTGCCCAGATCCAAATCTTTTAATTGACTCTTCACATTATTTTTTAAATGTGGTCCATATCGGACTCCAGAAAGTGACCTGCATGCGCAAATGAAAAAATTATGTCACACGCTGCCTGTACGGAAGTAAACATGGATTTGGATGACTTTGGCCTGCAGTCTGAACGTGGCCTTGGACATGTTGTGGCAGAAAGGGTACAGGAGTAATAACTGATATTAATTACACCTTACTGGGACACTGAAATGGAACGTGGAATACTCTAAATATCTGTCAAAGGGTAAACTGGAATCACCGTATAGGGCTTGTAAAACACACCCAGTTCATTTCACAGGATTTCAAGAGAGTGAGAGTCAATTGAAAAATGTTATTAATATTCTTCATGTGTGAAAAGCTGTCTCCAGATTTCATCCTACAGCAGGACAATGCTTCTAGGGATACTTGCCCTCCTGCTCATTACAGTCGTATTACTTCATCCTGAATATTATCACCTCTTGCAGTAAATGAGTTGAAGAAATATATATGAGCACATTTTTTTCATCCTCATTCCCCTAATAGGATCTGTGGCTTTGCCGGCCCCTCTGCACAGTAGACTAGCCATTAATGAAAAAGTTCTTGTTCTCCCCAGTTTTTTCAGAATTAACATTTATTATGTGGGCTAATCACTGCTGGCTGGAGGGAGTGTGGGAAATGTGATTAGTGTGTGAGTTCTAATTAAGTCTGTGAAGCCTCACACACTGGCAGACAGGCTCAGGGAGCTGCATGCTTAGATACACACACAGATGTAGGAAGGAACACACCCACACACGAACACACACGGAAACACACATGCATTTCATGTGCATACAGACATATGGGAATTTACAGGATCAAACACACACACACACACACACACACACACACACACACACACACACACACTCGTGGGATCTACTGTAAAGCATGATGATGTAACATCAAAACAATCTGCCCTCTATCTGCATCTCTCTCATCTTTCCATCACACACACACATAAACACACACACAGTCTGCCCACTGCAGTGCCCAAGACGTCCTATCACACAACTACATCAAGCTTGGAAGCACACACACACACACACACACACACACACACACACACACAGACAGGGACGCTGACTCAGATGGATGTTGACGGCGGCAATGCGCCCCCAGCGGCGGTGCAGCGGTGCTGCCGCTCGTGCGCCGGGGTTAAAAAGCGGCGGGCGGCGCGCAGGGGCCACAGTGTGGGGTGTGTTTGAACAAGAGACACAGAAAAGTTGGTTGCGGATTTTTCTGGCGTCTGACCTGCAGCACCATCCGTCGAGAGCATCATGGCAAACAAAGCACAGCAGCCTCCTCACCTGCACCTGGCCGAGGTCACCGCGTCCCAGTTCCTCGACATTTGGAAACATTTCGACGCTGACGGTAGGACACTTTTTTCTCTTCCTAAAGTTATTTCAAACTCATAATAATATCCCGAATTATATACCACTGCTGTGCAATACAGCCAATCGAAGGAAGGTTACAAATAATCGAAAAAGGCAGGAATGCATCCTTCTAGTAAAACCGTTATCAGGCTTAGAATAGCAGACTATAAAATCACAGCAAAAGTTTGTCGTTTTGGGATATTAAAGCGACAGATTAGAAGATTTAGGAAGAGAAAAAATAGCGGTATTGCAATATAAGGTTATGTAAACTCAATTTTACGGTGATACTTTAAGAATATTATCGGGACTGTTTGGTCTTTAATTAGTAATAGCCTAATATTCATTGTCTTCCTAAGTTTCCTGCTTGATGGATGAATGAAGTAGCCAAAACGGGACATTTTCATCTTTTACCTATATTGTTGAGAAGCTGATCTCAGACCATATATTTTGCATATGCCGAATTATTGCAATCATTTTTTTAAAAGTTCGACGTTTTTCAAATGCATTTTTAATGCGGCCACTCCCGACATCACGTGGTAGCCTAATTATTTTATTTTATTTAATTTTGAGGGTTTTTTAAAAAATTTTATTTAAATGCACAGGTAGATTTATTGTTTCTCAAGAAAGCATACGTTAATGTATGTAACAGAGACAACATACTAACATATACACGATTTTTATATATCCAATGAGCCCTAAATGATATGTAAAGTGTTTAAGCCGCATATCAAAGGACGAATAAATCAGATTTTAGGTGGATGCAGCCTTTATTCATCTGTCATTTTTTATGAGCGATCCCAGATAAGTCCTCTCATGGTAGACTACATGAAGAAGCCTACGCCCTGCCATGCATGCAACTGAAGTGTAATTTTGCCATCATTTAATTAGCGTTTTCTGTGGGTTATAGACAGCTATAATCATTGGCAGTTTGGATGTTGCCTAAGTAAATTGCTCTGAGTGATGCTCCATGCATTGGTATTGATTTCCAATCAGACTCTGGCTTATTTAGGTTCCATCAGTAAGCGCAGTCTGTCAGATGGTGGTGCTCTTTATGCAGTCTGGTTTCTTCTTCAGACTCAGTCTTCATCAGTATCTATTCTTCTTGCAAATATCTCTGTGCACATGTGGCAGTGTTGCAGTGTGGCAGTCTGACTTTTTATTTCAGCAAATTCATCAGGCATGCGACTGCTGTCATAAAAGCCTCCCATGTTAAATTATGGAAATGTTCATATTTTCATTTCACTTGAAGATCTGCAGACTCCTCTGTGAACCGATGGAAGTGTAGATCAGACCATTTCGAAAAGCACGGGGTGGAATTAGAAGTCCACAATGGAGATAATTTTTTGTTTCCTGTAAAACTTTAAGAGTTTTGCTTTATTAAATCAACCTTCTTGTCCATGATAGTCTACACCTGCAAACAAGGCGAGTGTATTGCACCTATTTGTTTTACACATGTCCTCCTGGGCATTCATTGTTAGTGCAATCTGTTTTGACGCCTGCACACATGTTGAAATGCATTCCACAGGGCAATTTCAATTATATTTATATATAGCGCCAGTTCATAACAGAAGTTATCTTTGCACATTTTTTAGAGAGCAGGTCTAGACCGTACTATTTGTAATATTATTTTCAGAGACCCTACAATTCCCACTATGAGCAAGCACTTGGTGACAGTGGCATGGAAAACTCCCTTTATATTTTAAAATCTAAAAAGCGTAACTACATCTTGTTGCTATTGTAGAAATCTCAGATCTCTTGTTGTGCATGTTGCAAGAAAGTGGAGATGGAAGGAGGAGTTGGGTGGGGCTTTGCTGAGGGGCTCAGCAGCTGAGCTCCATATGAGCCAATGTGCAGTTGTTGTCATATCTGTTATTGATTTTACTCTTTTGGCCTGGTTAGAGCATATGGATATCAGTTCTACCGCCCAGGTGTGGGTCCTGCTGCAGAGGTATTTTACATATCAGCTTTGCAAATCAAATACAGCCAGTGCGCATCAACAGATTTGGGTTTGATTTGTGTTCTCATTACTGTGAGTGTCTTCTGGCTCGGCAGAAAGAAAAGGAGAGCTAATTTGTTTGCTCAGATTTGAGTAAACATCATTTGCAGATAAAAATACAAATACACAGGAGGCAATGCACCCAGAGATGATGAAACCACATATTCCCCCGTTGGCCCAGGATCAAGTCTCATCTGGATTGCGTCTCTCGCAGCTCCTCCGCTGTGTCCCTCTCATCTTTCGCTGCTGTCTCTGTCAGGCCTTTTCAATTCGATCACTTCAAAGCTGAAAAAGGAAACAACTGCAGTTCCTTTTGCTAATTATAGAGCATTTGCTGTCAATTATTTTTTCTTAACCTAGATATGGAAATTCGGAATATGAAGGTAAAACCACCTCCTGAGTTGAGTTGACCTGCTGATCTCAACTGTGATCTCAACACAAAATATTTGAATAGACAGGGCTGCACTCTCCTTTGAAAGGCAAATGCTTTTTTTATAAAGACTTTAAATGCACTTAGTTGGCACAGCTCCCCACTTTGAGAGTTTTTCTACATTGGGGTTGAATTTTAGAATCAGAACCAGAAGCGTACAGAGTCTTTACCAGTGTCTCCTGGGACTGTAATGATGCTGAATCCCAAAGAGTATGTATTTGGGCAAAAAGTGGTCTTTGTGAACCTTTTATCTTGCTGTCTGGTGCAAGCTTTAAGTGCTTGTGCTGGAAGACCAAAGTATATGAAAGTAAGTTTCATTATGACACATAAAACTAGTTATTTGACATTTAAATTGAATCATCTGGAAGTCAGTTGAAGTCAGCTGTAAACTGTATCCTCTGGCTGTGTCTTATTTAATTTTTCCTGTAAGATAGATACACTAATTAGGCTGTAGCATATATAGCATTTCATAGAAGAAAAACATATGGTACTGGAAGCATATTGTTGTGGCTTAAAGGATGCTTGGAAAAGAAATAACTTTCTACGTCTGAATAAGCACAGTACAAACAGATGCTCCCTTATGCACAAATTTAACGGTACGGATCTAGTGCTGCATTTATTGAATGTATGTCTGCACTCCGGCATAATCTATTCATAAATCTGTTTTTATTGTCATTTTATGCCATTCGCCTTGTAGTTAATCACATCTTACTATGTTTAATTATCGAGCAGGCCATTTCTCTCCAGAGTGCTAAATGTCAATAAGACCCACAGGAGGGAGGCTTGATAGCAGCGAGGCATTTTACTGTCCCACTTATTGAAACAGCAGAGCTTGTATTCATGAGTTTTGATAACATCACTAAGGATCGCATGCATGCCCCCCCCCCCCCCCCCCCCCCCCCCCCCCCCCCCCCCACACACACACATACATTGCACACAAAAATTTCCATGGATAGAACAAAGACGTTAAGATGTTTGTTGGATAGAGAGAGGGAGTTAGATAGGAGATGACAAAGAGAGACGGCGAGTTAGAGGGAGAGGAGAGGAAGTGGATGGCATAATAATCTTTGTTAGTGTTTAATGAGGCAGCTCTTCCTTCCAGGGTTTTATTGAAGCAGCTAGTCACATCGTTTGGAGCCATCTGTCCAGCCATTCAGCATTCTTGTTGATAGAATATTGGCACAGATTCAGAGACTACCTGGGTGAAGCAGGCATACTCATACGTCCTCTAAATAGGTACTGTCAGGGCAACAGAACACCAGTAGTAAGGATAAAATAAGGTACGATATAGAGAAAACCAACTTTATTGTCCACAAGCTAAATTTGTCATGACAGAATCTGAAGAAATGTCTCAGGATAAGCACCGTTTGACAAAAGTGACACTTAACCTGTCAAAATGATTGATAGCACGCAGTAAAACAAAGTCTACAGGATAGTACCAAGCTTCAGTTCCTCTTGACAAAATAATCTTAAGAAAACTAATTCAGGTACAAACTGTCACAGTGCACTGTTATGCATACTGATTCGTCCCATTTGCCAAACTCCATGCTGAAGGCAGTATTGATCTATGTGGAATAAAAGAAGCTGCCGGTGGATCATCACCTTCAAAATCCTAGAGAAGCAATTTTCCATATATAGTTTTCTCATTGTGTACCACCCTGTGAACACAGTCTTTGAGGAGAGATCAGTTTACATCTTGTCAGTCAATAGCCTAAACTATTGAGCCAGAGGAAGAGAAGCGAGTTACTGTTAAACGGCTCCTGTTTGAATCAATACCGAAGCCATGCTGAGATCTGTTTGACTCTGTGACACTGTGACCACATCTGCACTGGGTGTTTTGCATAACATGCCATCATGGTCTGTCTGTATCCCAGGTAATGGCTATATTGAGGGGAAGGAGCTGGAGAACTTCTTCAGGGAGTTGGAGATGGCCCGAAGAGGAGCAGGGGTGGTGAGTTCAGAAACTAGAGATTAGACGAAGCTACACATACTGACCACTCAGGTTTCACTTGTATTGAGTACAAATGTTTTCTAGGACCCGTCAAACCCCACATTCAGAGAAAAGATGAAGGAGTTCATGCAGAAGTTTGACAAGAACAAAGATGGGCGGATTGAGATGTCAGAGGTAAGGCCTTGAAGGTGCTTCTTGTATTATGCTTGGAAATCTGTCAATTTCATTAAAGGAGTAGTTTGTCATTTACGCTTTCTTGCCAAGAGTTTGATGAGAAAACTGATATCATTCTCATTTATGTAGCCACAGCCAGCGGCCAGCTAGCTTGTCTTAGCATAACGACTTTAATCAAGAGAAACAGCTATCTTCCAAAATCTAATACTTTGTAATTGTGGGAAATGTACTTATTAACTTTATTGCTGGGAGTAAGATGAGGAGATTAATATCACTGTCATACATATGAAACTTCCAGTCTTTTGCTAAGCTAAATTAACCAGCTGCTGGCTGTAGCTTCATAATTATCACAAAGACATGAGAGTGCTGTCAAGCTTCTATAACTCTCGGCAGGAAAGTGAATATCTCTTTAAAATTTGGAAAAGAAGAAAAACAAGTATGACCGACTTTTTGGTACAATAAAATTATTCAACAGAGCTGTTCTACTTGGGCTAGTGCCCTGACAGAGGTTTTTTGATGTGCATTCACAATACTCATTGAAATGTGGCTCAGGCCCAAGAAAAAGTGTAGAAAAGGTTTGATTTGACTACTTTTGATGGAGGGTGAGAAAAAATTGTACAAAGAAAAGGATAATTCTCAAAGCCAGAGGAGTACATTACATCACAAGCGAGAGGCTTCAGAGGCCTGGTCAATACTCCGATCAATGTATAAATACAGTCTTTATTATAGTCTCTATGGAGCGTCAGTTTGGGATATTGCTTTCTCTTGATTTTTCCATTTTCGGAGCATGACTTGAAAGAGATGCAAATGGGGCTTCTGCAATATCAATAATCCACCGCCCGCATGGAAAATCAGCAAATGAGTTTAAGGTTCAAATGTTGGAAAATCAGGTGCAGAGACTTCGTCTGAACATACGCAGACATGATTTATTTTTTTTATTCAAACTTCTAAGCATAGCCCAACTTCTGAGGTCATGGCTCTCTATTATTTACGTCAGAGTCACCCATTTGAGGCTTGCAGACAAAAAGCTCCCCGGCATATCAACCTTATGTTATCACCACTCTCACCATTTTCTTGTCATTGCTCTCTTTAGCTGGCCCAGATTCTCCCAACTGAAGAGAACTTCTTGCTTTGCTTCAGACAGTTTGTCAGCTCCAGTGCTGAGTTCATGGCGGTAAGAGTGTGTTTATATGTGTGTGTGTGTGTGTGTGTGTGTGTGTGTGTGTGTTTGTAAGGGTAATGCAAAGCTGTCTTCTTTAGATGACCTCTGTTATTTGTTATTTTTCTTTGCAGTACTTTTTGTACAAAAGCTTCTTGTTCACTAAGAAATGCCATTAGTCGGGACATACTTACTTAACCAACCATACATTATAGACCAGAGTCAGTCCTTCCATGGATGGAAGACAGCCTGCATGTACTCAATCCTACCAGCTAATTTCATGGATTAGTTCACTGTGTTATAGTTGAAGGTCTACAGAAGAGAAAATAAATATAAAAACTTGATGCGTAAAATCAGTATGAAATAGGAAGAAATAAACAGCCATGCAATTGTATCAGATTGACCCCAGGGCACATTTGCCTGAAGAAGCCTGTTTCACCCCAAAATCACCATTGGCAGACTTGGAAACCCCCGTCCCAGTGGCATTAACAGAGGGCATTGTCACTTATATGAGATACTAGATACTGAATAACACGTGTGAAAATCTGTGGTAACTTTACAGAAAAACATCAGGCACTTAGCTGTATCTTTGAACCAGCTTTACCGAGGCTACTCCGGAACAGAAAACAACAACAACTAACTAATGAATCAGAAGTGAACCAAATTAGTGGCAGCAAACAAGGAGCGGTTACCCCTCTGGAAACTAGCCCACTAAAATATTGTCAAGTGGTCTATAACGACATATTTTAAGATTTATTTAACGATTGTAACAGCAACATCAAAGTCAGATGTGTTAACAACAAGACAGTGATGGGTTAGCAAAGCACCTCTTTAGCTAACGAGCAGGCAGACGTTAGCAACGCACAAAATTAATTGCATGTGACTAGTTTCTAGTAAAACCTCTGAGGAAAAAATAGCAATGTCTGTCCTGTTACTGTATAACAGCCAAGCTGTGTGTTTAAGAAACGTTTATGTAGGAAATTTCCAAGTACGGTATAAACAAACTTCAGTCACAGGATTTTCCCTCATACTCGTTTGGTGCTGCTGAGAATTATGAATAATTAATAATTGTAGAAGTAACAGAAAGCCTTCAGCAGAGAGTGCTGAAAGGTACTAGAAAAAGGAAATCATTTATTCCACAAAATACCTTCAGAAGATAAGAAAATGGCAGATTTCATGTTAGATCTGCTGCAATGAAAGAATGGAGCCAATTAGAAACCAATTTAATGTGGGGTAGAGGCTGTCCTTGTCTCCTGTGTCATAAAGAAAAGGAATCATGAAATGAGAGAAGGCGCATGAATGAGAGAGAAGGTGTGGAGAGGGATACAAAGGGCAAACGAGAGAAAGAGGGAACAGAGAGGACGTAAATGAAATGTCGATGGAAAGTGGAGAGCCAGAGTTTGAGAACATAAACAAGGATGGAGGATTAATCAGTCTTTGTTGGTGGTGCAGGGAGGAGGGAGAGGGTGGAGAGGTTTTTAAAGGGTTAGAATGAGGAAGCAGAACCTTCTATTTTCAGAGTCATATATAATGGATAAAACCACTGTAGCTCCTCTCTGCAAAGCCCAGAGCAGGAGAGGAGGAGCAGAGGGGGAGGAGGAGGAGGAGAGGGGACACGAGAAAGGGGAAGGCCATCCATCTTTGATAAGGAGCCCTTCTTTGGACAGGGACAGCTGCTAGATTAAAACATTCATTAAAATGACTTTCTCTCCCTCCCATTTCTCTCTCTCTTTCTGTTTGCCCTCTGCTCGGTATGCGAGCGAATGGGATTGTATTGAAAACTGTGTGATTACAGTGATGGTGCAGGCTTTTGTGGTCTTCCCCTCTTGAACGATTTCTGCTCTGCATCAGAGAAAAATCAAACACATAGCGCAGTTAAAGAGCAAGCTGGAATTCCATCAGAGAGGATTTATATAGGGGGGGAGAAATGTAAATCACTCTGGAGAAGAGTCGGTGCTGAAAAACTGCTTTCAATCCAATGTTTATTTTGTTTTGTTGATTTCTTGTAGGCATGGCGGCGATATGATACAGATCGCAGTGGCTACATTGAAGCAAATGAATTGAAGGTATGTTGTAAATATGTATGTTTATATATATTTATATATGATTCAGTGATAAAGGCAACTTATTCTTGTTAATTGCTTTTATGTAACATTTATGATATCTACATTTGCATCCCAAAGGATAGTTTAACCTGAAAAGCCTTACAAATATTCTTATTTATACGATTATTTAATCATCTGCTTACTTGGTTATACTTATTCTTATTATGTTTTGTCTTTTTGTCTTTCTTTTCCCTCCACGCACATTCAAATGCACATCAACACACACACATGCTCACGAACAGAGCACCTACCCTAAACTGTAATTATCACACAGCAGTAGCCACTGAAGTAGCAACTTAAGTAGCTACTTAACCCATATTCACTGTCTTTTCCTTTAATCATTTACATTTTATTTACATATTTACATATATTTATACCACTGTAATAGTCATGTTTTTCTGTTTTTGTGCTCCCTTTGATGTATTTCCCATACCTTTAAAAATTTTAAGAAAAAGTGTCTTAACTTGTATGCATTTTTCTATTTATGTCACCTCCTAGATGCTACGTTGTTTTGCATCAATAAAAAGAAAGCAAAGAAAGAGGGAAAAACAATCCTCTTTTTTTTTGTGTTATGCTTAACAACCCTATTATGATACTGATTTATTGTGCTTAATGGAATAGTTCAACATTTTGGCAAATACACTGTATTCACTTTCTTGCCGAGAGTAAGCACTCTCTTGCCTGTAGTGTGCGATAAATATGAAGCTGGAGCCAGCAGATAATTAGCTTAGCTTAGCATAAAGACCGGAAGCAGGGAGAAATGCCTGCCAGCACCTCAGCTAGATTCCTGCCAAACTCATGGTGATGACATGACTCCGGGAAATCAAAATGGTATCAATCTTCTCAGCTAACTCTCAGCAAGACAGCATATTTCCAGAAATGTTGAACTATTGTCTTAAGGTGCCTAAACATCTGTAAAAAAAAAAAAACAAACAACAAAAAACAAAACAACTTCTAAGTAAGAATAATAATAATAATAATAACTGATATGCTAAACATGGCCGAAGCTGTAATATTTACACTGCTATCAAGTGACATATTAGCTAAACACTTGCACTCAAAATACTCAAAATTTCAAAACATTCAGCACTTTGGATTTTCAGTGTGATTCACCTTTTTTGTTGATACATGTGAGCATATGGGCGTGTAGAGGAGAGTTCAGTTGCTGCTGCACGGGAAATTCCCCACTGACCATGAGTGTTTTATTCAGGTGAGGAATCAGACGCAAATAGCTTTACAAATTGTACGAATATTATTCACTTCAACACCTCTTGGAAGCTTTGTGTCAAATTATATAAAAGAAAGTGCTCCACCCTGGGGAGTAGAACATGAATGGGGTCGGCGATTACGCATCAAATACAAATTAGGCTGCTTGGGTTGTCTTGGGATCACATTTCTTCCAGCTGACCAGGTGCAGATGAGTTACTCAGGTGTGGCTTTTTGAAAGCTTTGGAAAAATGCAGATGAGATCGCAGGCAGCAGACACGTCTCACCTCATGACTGTGAGCAGAGGGCAACAATAAATGAGGAAATCGACTCAAGAGCTGTAATAGAGTTGAGCTAATGCTACCTTCATTTTAAAATACTTTACATTTTTACTGCATGAGAGGGAAATGTGCTTTTTACTGCAGAACATTTACTGTACAGGCTGTAGTACTCTTTACTTTGCAGATCAGGAATTAAATTAAAAAAACAAGATACATTCATAAAATTCCATTGATATCACATTTTTTTAAATTTCCTTTCTTTGCATCTATTCATTTCCTCTACATTCTATTTCATTATTTTAACCTTTTCTCTTAATTTTCCTTCTTCATTGGTTTAATTTTTTCTTTGTTAATTAATCTAGAAACATGGAAATCAAGAAAACTGAAGAATCTAACCTCAACCCCTAAAATATCACTCCACTATCATTACTTTTACTTTGGATACTTGAGTTCATGCTAATGTTATTACTTGTTACATTATTTTTATTTAAATAAAAACTTTGTAGTTCTATTTCAGTTCTTTCTCTTCCCAACGATTATGGCCAAATTTACAGTGTTATTTTTTTAACCTTCAGCTATGTATTTGATTAAATAAAAGTCCTGCATAGTTTTTTTTTCAATGGTGTGTCTCTGTCCTCAGGGCTTTCTGTCAGACCTGCTGGAGAAGGCTAACAGACACTACGATGACCAGAAGCTCCAGGAGTACACACAGACCATAGTAAGGCTCACTCACATGCAATGAAGAATCTCAAGCACACAGTGTAATTGGACAGTTATGACAATTCTGTTGGGCTAAACTTTGTGCTCAGTATGAGGAACATAAGACTCATCGTTTTCATTTTTATTGATTTTTATCAAAAATACACAGATTTTTAAAAGGGAGACGTTCAGTTTAACCCAAATTTTATGTCCTCATCCAAAAGATACCGTTGCAAGAAGGCACTGTTCTCCATTTTCTGAGATGAGAGGTCATCTCTCAGCTCAGAAAATGTTTTCAGTAACATAAACTGAGGGAAGGAAATTGTGAGAAAACATTAATTCGATACTGATTTTGCATCAGAGTCTCTCAAAGTTATAAGAAATACAATAACATAAAAAGTAAATTCTTGGCAAAACCAATGAACCCTGCAGCAACACAGTGAGCCAGACTTTATGGATGTCTATTATCCATCTGCCCTGGAGGACCTGAGAGACCTATAAGGTTGGTGGCAGCAGCGTTGTTCAGCTGAGTGGTTGTGACCCATCATGTCCTGCAGGTTGTGTGTTTGTATCCCAGATGTGCCAACATCTGCTTCTTCCTGGAAGCCCCAGAGCTGACATTAACCTGATTTGCTGAAGCAGTTTCCTCAACATGCTCATAGATAAACTTGGTCATAATTGTTTCTTGATACCTTTAGTACTCATTAAACACATGTGGGTGTAAGTGTTGCCAAATAATCCAGATTAAATAATGACATGAATGCTGGAGAAAATCAGAATTTTGACAGTTTTTTTTATTCTTTCCTCCTGATGAAACAACTGACCTAAAAAAGCGAACTCTTAAGTCATTATTCTGTAAAACTTCACCATCGACTGCATTAGCTGAAATGGTTGAGGCAAATTGTAAAGGCAGTCCCTCCAGTGGTCCTCTTTACTTTATGGCCATCCATTGTATTTCTCAGTCAATGAATATCAAGGGACCACATTTGCCTTCATCTTGACAACAGATAACTATAAAAAATAAACCTTTCTTTCATTCTCTCTCCTCTGTCCCTTCCTGTCTCTGTTCTGCTTCCACTTTGCAGCTCAGGATGTTTGATCTGAATGGAGATGGGAAGTTGGGTCTATCAGAGATGGCAAGGTAATGTGCAATTTTACTTGCTTCTGTTCACTATATAAATGTTGTAACACATTGCACATTGATGTAGATTCATTGAACAACTATTGTGTCCACTAATGAAGTACTTCTCTCCCGCAGGCTTCTCCCTGTTCAGGAGAATTTCTTACTCAAATTTGAGGTAGGGAACAAAAATGATGCAGAAAGAAATGTTCTTGCAAAAAATGTCTACATTATACACACAATAAATGTAACTGTTTTTAAATATTTATGATAATATGTGTTTGAGTTTTGTCTTAAAGGGTTAGAGTCCCCTTAGGGTTAGAGTCCCTATGTGTTAAAGGGTTAGAGTCCCCTTAGGGTTAGAGTCCCTAAGTAACTTGTTGACAGGGTCCCGCTGTCAACCGCTTTTACCAGAGTTTGTAGCGTGGACAATCTGGATTTACAGTGACGACTGTATCTAAGGAAGGGTTAGAGTCCCCTTAGGGTTAGAGTCCCTAAGTAACTAAAGGGGGGATAGAGTGGGAGATGGGGAATTAAAGGAGTAAAATAAGCAAAGGTGGGAGACCTGCGTGTTTTTATTTTCTATTTAACTTTTAAACTTTTTTATATTTCCCTGTTGCTTTTATGTTTTATTTAAAGCACTTTGAATTACCTTGTTGTTGAAATGTGCTATACAAATAAACTTGGCTTGCCTTGCCTTGTCTTACTGTAACTTTTTGGAAATTTGTAGCCTGGTAATCAAAATCAAACCTTGTTTTTACAGGGTGTCAAGTTGACCACTGAGCAATTCAATGCCATCTTCACATTCTATGACAAGGTAGGTGATGTTTTATTCAAGGTCTCCCAAACACACAGTTGAGGTCTGGCCTCACGTCTGGGATAGCGTCTCTTCCACTAGCTTTCAGTTGTCAGTGTATTTTTGGCATAAACCGTTTGATTCATTTGCCTGAAAAAATGGGTTGTTCCTGGGATATTCTGTCTACGTATTCTGAGCTAAATTGGTATGTACTACAATGTGTGAACAATTTGAACACTTTATCATTTATATTTAATTAGAAACATTTAGCAAAAGTTAGGTTGTTTGCAACAACTACGTCGCCCTTGATTCTTAGTCATGGGAAAAGTATATAAACATTAGATGGTTATAACCTAATGCTAAAGGAATAATTGTTTTATCTTAGTTAGAATTAGCCGAGGCTAGTGGAGTAGAAGCTAGCTTGAAAAGTGGTGGGACTCAGAGGGACACCTAGTCAGGTAGGTTTGTGTCTGCTTAACAGTGTACTCTAAGCTAATATGCTAACACAGGGAGGAGATTTACATTGTAAAATATGAACAAATTGCACTAGAGTAAAAAAACATAGACTAGACTTTCAAGTTGTCAGGATGACTCAGCGCTATTTGTTTTGGCATTTCCGATTTTGTTAAAACCATGAATATGCAAATTCCTTGGTTGTACCTAGGGCGCTCCCCAACTACCTAGGGAAATGAGTTAGGCTTTGCACACCTGTTCCTTAGTAAACAGCTCAGGGTGGTTGAGCAGTGGTTCACTTAATAATGGTCACATTTTCCACATTAGCAGCAGATTAGTTGGGAGGGACTACAGGGAGTGATATGATACAAGACAGACTAGAGCAGGGCAGAGTTACAGGGTAGAAAGCTCCACCTTGTACATCTGTGATGTAATATTTCTAATTTATGACATCTTGGGAGTTTTTGTCAGCCTGAGGGACCAGCCATAATCTAGCTATGAAAAGGCTGACTCAATATTTACGGAAAGAAACAACTCAGTTTGATGTGGCACAGCACCAGTAGTCTAGTTCAGTGGTTCCCAACCTTTTTGGTGTAAGGTACCCCCACAGCCCTGTCAATTGAACTCACGTACCCCTTCATCAATCACACTTATCGTGTACCAAATGTATAACACTATATATTATATATATATATATATTTTTTTTTCATACAATTTAAGTGTCACTATTAAGGTTGGTTTGGTCAGCTCAACTACTACCATATGAAGCTGATGATCCAACCATTTGACCATTACTTTTGGCTAATCATTTGTAGTGCTGCAACTAACGATTGTTTTCATTGTCGATTATTTTCTCGATTAACTAATTAGTTGTTGGTCCGAAAATGGTGACAAATGTGGATGCTTTTTTTCTAAAGCCCACAATGACGTCCTCAGTTTTCTTGTTTTGTCCACAGCCCAAAGCTATTTGGGAGTTTACTGTCACAGAGGAGCAAAGAAACCACAAAATATTATATTGTAATAGCCGTCAACTAATCTATTCATTTATTATTTGTTAGCAATTTAGTTAAAACCATTTATCCATTACCTTTACCTGTTTAGACTTATGTGCTTGCTAACTAGTTTTCATGCACACTTACATAATTGCAACAAGTACAGCGGTGTTCAGTTGTTACAGCTGCTTCAATATGTGGATATATTTTTGTATTCACATCTAGCAACTGCAGAAGTACCCCCTGGGGTACGAGTACCCCTGGTTGGGAATCACTGGTCTAGCTCTTATGTGCTAAATGCTTCTGTATTCTGCTATATGCTGCTTAATTTGTGTTGTGTTAATTAACATATGTAGTATACCAAATATACTATACTATAATCCAGCAGGGATATTACAATTGCTTGAGGGAAAAGAAAAAACATGCTTCCTCTGTATTTATATGGTTTTAACAATTTAAATTGGTGGCAGTGGTCTCAGATGTTGTATCAGTCATCAGTGATTGGTCTTTTGGAAAGAGACAATTCAGTATCTTCCAATGGATGGGGATAGGTTTGTTTTAGGTATGTCAGCAGGCACAGGTAGAATTCAGATCAAAAACTAATAGAGGACAAAAATATAGGCCTACAGTAAAAATCATATTAATTTGCACTTTTCGGGGTGGAGCTTTCGTGCATGTTCATGTCTCGGGTTGGACTGATGGCTAGCACTCTCTCTAGCTCACATGCAGACATTAATTATAGATGAGCCACTGCGGCCAATTCACGTAGAGCTGCCCTATTCATTTGGCGGCCTGCGGGCCACATCCGGCCCCAAAGAAACCTCCATGTGGCCCAGCATACATAATCTGATATACGACACAAAAGTAAAAGTAATAGTGAATGGAAATAACTAACGAGTGAGCTATTTCGTTTCCTTCTCATCTCAGAGTTTCACATGCGCTGTACCGATCACCGCCAATATAAAGGCTCAACACTAACTGTCCGACCTGCAGCCTCTCCCCTCCTGTGTTTCTCTGCAGAGCACACACACACACACACACACACACACACACACACAGTGGGCAGCCAGCTGATCAGAGAGAGAGAGTGTAAGTACATGGTGCAATAAAACCGTCGTGAGTAAAAAGCCAATACTTTACCAACGCACCTGTTTAATAACATGTAGGATAGAATATTTTAATGTGCTCAGTCTCTTATCCACCACAGCTGTGTGTTGGTCACAGCGCTAGTTCAGCTAATACCTTATTGTTACAAACAAGCTAAAGTGAAAGCTGCCTGTCTTTAGTAACTGTTTAGTTTAGTTTGCCATGTACATTAAAATATGGTCAGCTGCTGGCTGAGACTAACCAGCTCCTCTCTACCAACAGCAGCAGCAGGAGGAGGACAATAGAAAGGAATGATAGGGACCCAGATCATCAATATTTCCAAACACGCTTGATGTCAGGAATATGATTTATTTTACTAATATTTTAGATTTGTTTATAGTGAGATATTAGTAACTTTGCTGTTGAAAATCCTGTTACTGCTCTAAAAACAACATTTAGTTAATAAAAAATATTTAAATAATATATATTTTAAAGGCAATAATTTAGTAATAAAAAAGAACTGATAAAAACATCAACAAGGAACTGAAACAATAAGGAGGATACCAATCCCAACTCGTGAGAAAATGTCCGGCCCACCTCCATGTCCTGGTTTTAAAATCTGGCCCAACTGAATTTGTAATTGAATAGCTCTCATGCAGAGTCTCTCCACGAATGGAGCACTACCATTTATGTGTGTAATTAGTTTCATCATTTTGTTATGCGCTCAGCCCCTGCAGCTGAAACACAGGCAGCTGCTGTCACTGGTGCTGAGAGTGCTGAGATATCGTGAGCGGGGCAAAGTGTGGCCGGTCAGCTGAACACTAACGTGGCTCATAGTGCCACAGCCCTAAACAGTGCGATGCCTTGAAAATGTCTGAAATGCAAGATGGCACGCAAATTAGACAGACCGACCGATACCTGATGTTGCTTTCCCATAACTTGCTAGTCTTTCATCAAGAGAAAATAAATAGAATTCACATTTATTCCCAAGATCTAGGACACTTCAGGCTGGCTTTGTAAACATCAAAGGGCATCTCCCAAAGTAAAAATAAGACTGGCAAGCCACTCAGCTCTGAATTCATTCGGAGACCAAGCCTAGATGAATAGAACATGGTTTTGTGCCTGTTGCCAAGGGAAAATTTCCAGCAATTTGGACTTATTTTTTGGCCCCAAACTCTAAACACTGCTGTGAGACATAAGACATCGTTAATTAGCAAAGTGGCTCCATATTGACTTTACAGCTAACCCCCTTTACAGAGTTGAGAATGGGAAGTCTTTTTTAAATCATCATTCATGAAGGGCCATTTGGCTTGTGCATTCATGATGGCTGCCATAAAATATTGAATGAAGTTGAGCAGCAGAGCAGGGTACAGAAATCAGGAAGCTCAAAATCTAAACATAGCTGGTCCATGCTGGTTAGAAAGGAAGGCAGGATAAATAAATAAAAATCTGATATAATAGGCAGCTACATATTGTTGAGCTATAGTCTAAAAGGGTGCAGTGTGTTTTGAAGTTTGCTTGCTGTCTCCAGATCAGTCCTTTCCTTTCTGAATGTTTGGAGATGAAAATAACATTTGTGGTGTTTCTTTCAACTTCTTTCAGGATGGGAATGGCTACATTGATGAGCAGGAGTTGGATGCCCTGCTACGAGACCTTTACCAGAAAAACAAGAAGGTGAGATAGGAGCTGTGGTAAAAGTTTACAGAATTTGTATACCAGACTGTGGCCTGGCTTGTGACTTCTGGCACCTGATACCATTTCTCTCTGATCATTTCTGCTCCTCTCAGCAGTTCACTCCCTGTGCATTCTCTATATACCTACCGTGTATCAGAACAGAAACAAACAAAACAGAAAGATACCTAAAAACTTTATTTTAAACACAACTCTTCGCAGAGCACCTACATAACTTGGATGGTACGGATACAATAATAGAAGTAGTAAACATGCCAAGTGAACAAGCATGCAATGAGTAATTTTGACTGCTCTGGTTTCTGGCTCCAAAAGCTTTATTGAGGCCACCAAATGATCCAAGTGTATTAACAGCTTCTTATCTAGATTCAGGATATGTGTATTGGTGTAAGAAAGGTTGTAAAACCAGGGGCATAACCTTAGGTTATGATGTAGGGGCATTTTTGTGTCTAAGGTTGGTGTGAAATCACTAAAGTCCTCTGTCTAGTTGTCAGGAGTTGAGGCCAGAAAAGTAATACAGGACAAGATGCTTGTTAGCAGGGACTAAAATCAGTAACACAGATTTTTAATTGAACATATTCCATGTGACAGCGGATGTTTAGTTTAGTTGACAATGTGAGGGGAACATTAAATCACACACAACTACAACGCAATTTGGTTATTTTTTAACAAACCTAACTAATGAAGGCAATGCGTACTAGCCAATCAAAGTTGCCAGAAAAATAATTATGCGCAGCAATCCCAGTATTTTAGCATTATAATATGTGTAGCGAGGAATTGCACATGGCTTTCATTTTAAAAGCCGGAGATGGCGATTTCAGACCCCTGTCTGAAATGAAGGACCTATTGTTTCAAAAATGTGGGGAATCTATCACTGTTATCAGTGTCAACTGTGTATGTGTTGTGTGGTAAAAGAAAGCTTGACAGGTGCGCAGTTAAGGTTCTTTGTAAATTAAATTAGCATGTATAGTCAAAAACATATATCTGTAGATGAAGTTCTCCAGGGCATTTTAACGCCATGCTTCCTCCACGAGGCCTAAACATCCTACACAACAATGAGTTTGGCAGAGAAATGTACTGTCCAGGACAATACTGGTTGAATTTAGCTAGCTTAGGGTAAGTTTTGATCCAAATAAAGCTTTGGTATTTTTACTTGATTAATGTCACTGATTGACCTCCTCAACTTTAGTGACTCTGTCAAACCTCCCTTTCTCTGGTTCAGGAGGTGGACTTGAAGAACCTGTCGGGCTATAAGCAGAGCATCATGAGTCTGTCTGACGGAGGGAAGCTCTACCGTGGCGAGCTGGAAATTGTCCTCTGCAGGGAACCAATTGTGTGACTCTCCCTCTTCTCCTGTTGCATATCATAATTTTCTCTGCCTGCCCTGCCCCGCTCTCCCAAGACCACACCCACTTCCAGCTGCCTGGCAACATATACCAGGTGCATGTGCCCGACACCCCCCCATCATGCCCCCCCCCAAAGTTACAAATTCAGAATGAATGATCAGTGCACTGACAGCTCTGACAACAGCTCTTTCCGTAAACCCCTAATCTCTACAACCTGACTTCTCAACCCTAAACATGACCCTTCTGAAACCTCAACTTTTCACCTTCTCAACTCTCCCCCATGTCCATTTCTGACCTAATCCCCATCCCTGCTGTCCATGCTGTGCCTGACTTGCAACGCCTGACCAAAAGCCCGAACCCATTATTCCATTGAAATTACCTTTTGACTTGTTGACCTGAACCCTGACCCCGGCTTCATTGACTCCTCCTTCCCTTTGCTCTTTCAACTTTGCATTAGATACAATATATAGTCAAATAAAATTGCAGACAGCTGTGTTTAATTTTATCTAATTTTCAGTCTGTGATGGAACTGGTATTGATTTTTCCACCGCGATATGTCTTTAAGACCTCTCGTTCCATTACCATGAAACGATTTTCATTTTCAATTGTTTTTCGGCTGATACTGTCAATTGAAATAATAATAAAATGTCTTAAGATAAAAGTTTTGACATTGTATGAACATGATTTTTTTAAGAATTGCTGCCAGTGGTGTTTATGCCTTAATGAACAGAATTATCTCCTGCACTTCCTTGTACCTTACATTCTGAATATTTCTGTATCAGAGCTGTGCAGCACTGTGTCATTCTCTCAAAGTTACATCTCCTGAGTACTTTCCGTTGTGATGACCTTCCGCATACCAACTGCTTAACTTTATCAAGGCCTCCCAGCTTTAAACTGCTCCCTTGCCTTCAATACACTGGCATAAGCATATAAAGGATTAACGATGGATGCAATCACAACAAGAGCAAGATGGCACACAATTTAAAGCTATAGCTTAAAAAAACATTAAAACTGGACTCTGAGTTTGATTCTGGTTGTCTGTGTTGAGCAAATTAACACCAGAAACTACAACTTCTGATTCTTTCCCTGCAAACATATTGCTTAGTGTGTACTGGAATCAAGAAGATGATAGAAATAATGTTTTTGCTGTAGGACTGACTCAGACAGCTTTATTTGCAGCATGATGTCTTTCTCCCATGTGCATAATGAAAATGACTGAAGAAACAAGTAGAATGATATTGCTGAGCCTGCACTGCAAGGCATTGTGTGTTTTCCCCTCTTGTGAATGAAATGAGGCAGCATAACAAAACACTTCTCCCCTCCCTTTGAGTTGCTGATAACAAACCTGGACTGCTACACAAAACAAAAGCTGACATCCATTTAAAATTTGTTTCTAATGGATGTACAGTTTATCTCCTGTCGAGTTGTTCCTTGAGAATGGATTTTAATTAAAGAGTATCAGGCTTAAAAAGTTTAATTGTCCATAAGATTACATATTTAACTTTAAATAGGCCCAAATATCGACATTCATTTAAATAACATTCAAGGGCTATTTGGGAAACACTTTAAAACTTACTGAGGCCTGATTTTTGAAACTCATAAGTAAAAAAAGGAGATAATATTATCTGACATTGCCCAAAAAGGAAAATCATGGTGTGTCTCAGAAGCTTTAAATGCTAATAAAAACATGAATGCAGAGGCTATTATATAAAGCCTGCAATAAAATACAACTACAAAACTTAACATCAACAATGATGCAAACTGACAACCAAAGAATTTTGTCAGAAAATCCAGTGGTGCACCAAAAGCCTTCATCTTTTCAAGTTGGACCCAGGGTGCAAGGTTTTTCCTTCTTCTGAGCTGAGATGTTACTCCTGAGGTAGTAGGACAGGACATGATATTTCTCGTAAAACCCCTGTAATTGAGTTGACGTGCTTTTAAAGCCATCTGAATAATACAGCAAGCACACAAACTGCCATCTCACTGTCGAGCTGGTGCAAATCCACATCAATTAATCAGAAGCATTTAAATCTTTATATGGCATGCAGCTGCAAGAGGAAGATGTGAATATCACCAATACTGTAATAAGAATATAGCTTTTCAGAAGTAAATTGTATTGTAATAACATGTATTGATTAAAGTGAGACTGTAAATTAGCAAAAATGTTGTTTAAGTGTAGTACAAGTAGAGAGAATTCAAAAAGTCAGCAAAATGCCTTAATAATATTGGTTACACAGAAATATATCTTTTCGATTTGCTAACATTAGCCACCCTAAAGCTGATGATACACGGGGCAACTTTTTGAGCAATGTTGCTAGGCAATGTTGCTGTTGGCAAGTCTGACTATGTTTTGAACTGATAGCGGCGAGGCGGGCGGAGTGGTAAAGGGGATTACGGAAGTAATCTTTACTCATTACCATTGACGGCAACATTGCCCAGCACCATTGCCCAGCACCATTGCTCTAAAAGTTTCTCCGTGTATCATCAGCTTTAGCTACTGGTCATACAAACTAGCAAGTAAGGCTGTAACAGCAAAGATCCAGACTGTATTAAGTTGAGCAAGGAGGGTTTTATTACTTTTAAATAAAACTTTATCACAAGAATGAGATATCTCTTCTTTCAGAAGTTACATCGTCTCACTTTAAAGCACAATTAATAAGAATTAGGAATGGGTCTCTTGAATACTATTATAATGTGGAGCTAGGAGAATTATATCATGCTATATCTATTTGTGTATTACTGCAAGTGGTGTTTTGTCATCTAGGGTTAGCATCCATAAACCTGCACACAATCATTTCAAAGCATTTTTCATAATCAGTCCAGTTGCCACATGCACACACCTGCAGCTCCTCTGTCTGGTCTTCAACCTACAGGTAGGTCCCTGCTGCGTCCCTGACGAAAGCTAACAGCAGCACATTTCTCCCCCTCAAATGTATATGCACTACTGTCTCACACTTTTTGACAAAGTGAGAACTTTAATTACTGTTTGGTAGTGAAGTATAGCGATGACTCAGCTGTTGTCGTCAGACTTTCAAACAGGGGAGAGTGCTTTGGAAAAAGAAAATGCTTCAGGGAGTGGGTGCATTGGGGTGGGAATAATTTTGTACAACTCCACATCATCAAAACAGGGAGCTGCTGATAGATTTTGGGAAGGAGGCACATCTAATTAAACATTTTGCTGATGATGCAACCGTTGAGAGATTGGACAACTGTAGATACCTGAGTGCCGCACTTGATAAGTCCCTCTCCAATAATACTGTGTCATCCAGAAATAAAGAAACCGTCTCCACATGTTCTGTACATTCTGCCTCAGCGGGGACACTTAGTTCTTAAGATACCCTCTTGCTGCTGCAAATCACTTACAAAGAAGTCTCACCTGCTCCAGTCTTCTAGGAAGACCATCAATTTTGAGTGATAACTTACATGGAACTGCAGGAAGAATCTGAACCACAGGCACTGCAGAAGGCAAGAAGCATCTACAATCCCTGAACACAGCCTTACTAAGCACTGCCTTCTGTTACCATCTGGGAGTAGATTTTACATTTAAAATCAGACTGTTCTCAAACAGATGCAGGATGAACTTTGTTCTTTAGCTATAATGTGCTCAAAAGGGAAAACAAAAACTAACTTTCTAACTTATTTAACAAAAAAAAAAAGTAAATCTAAAATATATTTGGATGCTGATAATTTGATTACTGGTAATGTTATTTGTGTTTTTTATTTGTATTTGTGTAGCATATACAGTCTGCCGTCTGTTTAATGTTTTATTATGTTCTGTATATGCAGCAGGTTATGCTGATGATGGGCAAACAGGTCAGTAGCAAACACAGTATTTACAAAAAAGGCAAAGTATTATGTTGCATTGTGCTGTAATCAGGCTGCTCATTCTCATACTTTTCTGTGTCTTTAGCCACAAAAGTTCTGTTCTTTGATCTAGGCTAAAATATCTTGACTATTGGATGGCTCGCCATGACATTTGGTGGAGAATGAATCCCCTGACTTTTACTGCAGTGCCACCAGGCAGTTGACTTTTCAGGTTTTGAGTGAAATGTTTCCACAAATGTAAAGAAATCTATGAAATCTAAGAAATCTTCTCAACATTTTCTGGTAAATATGTTAGATTGCTGATGAATGTTTTACTTTTGAAGTCAGCGGTCGGGGCACTAAATCTGCGCTTGAACATAGACTTGAACATGCTGTCTAACTTGAGTTTAGCTGTTTGCCACCCATTTTAACAATTCACCTTACAAATGTAGGCGAATAGTTCAGTTTTTGACCTGTGATCATGTATTACTAGAAACCGGATGCTAACTGCTGAAATGCAAGACAGGACAGAAAATAGTGCTGATGAGTTGACGACAGACAGCATATTTAAGAATAAAAATCACCAGAAAAACGACCATATATGTTGTTAGTTCAAGCAGCTTATTACAACCCATTTTGACTTTTATTATCCATGACTTCTAGTGGCCTTATAACAGTAGTAGAGGAGGAAGTCAGGTGACGTAGCATAAAGAGTGAGAAAGTCCTAGTAATGTGGTGGATGGGTTGGATTGATGGGTCTAAGCCAGAACTTTCACACAGGAGAGTGGCATTCAAGTCCTATGTGAAACAGAATAAAGCTTCAGTTATTTAGAGTTTTAAGTTAAATAGCGTTACCTACTTTGTGAGTTAAGTTACGTGATTTACGTCAGTTGACTTACTTACTTTAACCCAAATGTTTTAACAAAAACTCTTGTAACAGCGGTAATGGAGAATCGCACCCATATTAGAATTTGCATTATTGAGCATGAAGGTTCATTCTTGATCTTGGAACTAGTTGTTTGACAATCTTAACTCAAGGTCCACTTACTATTTTCTCCCCAGAGGAGCTTTGAACTGCATCTCTTGGTCTTTATTAGCAGATGGGGTTTCTTTGCGGTGCAGCCTCCGTCTGTCAATGAAGACCACAAGATGGAGTTGAAAGCCCCAGAAAGAAACTAATATTTGGACTATTTGCATTTTTTGCATAGAATTTCATATAAATGTGGCACAGCATCTTTGATGGGACACTTTTCTGACCCATACATTTTTTAAAACAGGGCCTATTGCATTGATAATTTTGAATTACAAATTCAAGAGCTCATTCTTTATATTCTCAGTTTGGGAATGAGGTTTAAAACACTGAAATTGGGCCACAGACAGAAGATGAATTCTTGAAATGGAGGGCATGCTCCTTCAGCAGTTCAAGTCTTTAAGGGTGATTTGTTTTTCTGCTGATATGGTTTTTACTGATTTGCACAATTTTCTGTCCTGTTTTAGCAGACTGGGTAGCCTCAGGACATGAAACAGTATTGAATCTTCAAGGGTTCCAGATGA
The DNA here is from genome assembly GCF_021292245.1 of Micropterus dolomieu. Taxonomy (NCBI): domain Eukaryota; kingdom Metazoa; phylum Chordata; class Actinopteri; order Centrarchiformes; family Centrarchidae; genus Micropterus; species Micropterus dolomieu. The sequence goes on along the minus strand of NC_060171.1, from coordinate 29,187,848 downwards.
TAGGGGCAAGCATGTATCGGGGTTATTGTTAACAGTATTTACACGAACAAACTCAATAAGTGGATAGCTGAGTAGACTGAAAAACCAAAGGATACAGTTATGCATGTAAACACACCAATGTGATAACTGGAGGCAGCCAACTACTCTGTGCGCAGGGGCGAAAGAGAGAAGAGAATGTGAATATAAGAGGATAACGGCCATGATTTATTCAGTGATGAAAGGAACCCTGGTATTTTATTAATGATCTATTTATATATAGCTCATGTGAATTAAATAAGTGATTGAAAATGGATGTTCCAGCCTAGATTCTTGTGTATCCCACACACCCGGCACATGCACACAAAGAATCACATGCATGTGCACACATGTACACACACATCACGACAGAATACACATGCACATTCACTGACAGATACAGGTTAATCCAGGAACACACACTGACTCTGCTCCTGACTGACAACTTTATCACTCTTAGCTGTAGCACTGTAACAAAAATGCAAACTCACACTGCAGCTGGATTCACTGCTACTAAAAAGGACATTTTAACGATGTATAAAAGCTCATTTTTAATTCATCATAATTTTCAGGAAAAATAAGTCATCCAGCATTTGGTGTGGAGAATTCAAATTATTATAGGGCCTACATCGCAGGTTGGCCAAATGACGTCTATGTGTGACCAGGGGAATTGTCACTTCTACTCATTGCTCACTTAAGAACTAGACTAGTTCTCTAGTTCTCTGTTGAGCTGACTTCACTCATTGAAACTCACAGTTAGGTTGTGTCAACAAAAACTATTGCATGTAATATGTTTGACATTTTGGGGAATACGCTTAAAAGCTCACTAAGTAACATGTTGTATCTTGCTTGTTTAATCCCTACAAGTCTAAATATGACCAGTTGTGGTTTGTTTTTTACTGGCTGGGTGCCCGCGTCTAGCCTTCATGCAAAGCTGAGTTTAGCTAAGTTGTTGCAACTTTAAATCTGCAGTAACTGATTTGTTTGTCCACTTCGGGGCACTATGGGGCAATATGGCAAACTTGTTGGCGAACAAAAAGTTGCTTTTTTACACATCCAGGCTCCAGCAGATATGGCGCAACATTATCATTCATTTGGAATAATCTTTATGGCCAATTGACAAAAGTAAGTTTAAAATTCCCTCACATTAGCTCTATTTTTGGTCAACTCTTGAGGGAAATATCTGGCTCTTTAGCAGGTAAATGCTGCACCAGCTAGTCCCAAACTTTATTTGCCATTTGGTGCTGAGCAGGGAGTGTAGTGTACATTGGGTTTTAAGAGTTTTTTTGCTGAAACTACTGCCACAAAACAACAAGAGTGGCGAGAATGAACCAAAACAGTAACATTGAGCTGAAACTCACTATGATACTCTGTAAAGATACAGATGATAATTATCTGTAGGCTCATCCCTACAGTGACCCCTTTCACATTGTCATTTGATATATTATCACTCTAAAAATATAGAGACAGACAAATATATTCAAATGAAACACTTAGTAGTATCGATCTCCTTTCTAACTCTTGGCAAGCAATCAAATGAGTGTCTCCCAAAATTATGAACCATTCCTTTGAAAAAACTACTACTTCCACTGTGTGTTAAACCTGAATTTACTTTGAGCCTTGTACCAGGGCTGTTAAATTGATTAAAACTAATAAGGCAAAGGCTATACTCATTGTTGACAGAAAAGTCCTCTACATAAAGAGACAGTGACCCAGAATCCTGCCCACGTAAGCAAGTGCACTCAAGTTTTCTGTGAGATCAGGGTATTGGAAATCCCAAACACTGAAGTAGTTGCAGAAATGAATACCTTTTTCTTGGTTTCCATTAGGATTGTCAACGATCTGTATCCTTTCTTAGGGCTATTGGCAGAGACCCAATGGCCTGTTAATGTTTATTCCTTACCACCAAGCCAATACAGGATGGTTCAGGAAGAACATATGAAAGAAGATCCTTAACGGATAAAGGGAAAGGAAGTACTATAAAATAATCAATACTGCCATTTTGAGTTGCAGAAAATTCTCCTGGAGTCACTCGACCTGTCTTTTGTTGAATGTTACTTAGCCACAGAGGATGTGTAATGTTTAATAAGTGATATCTTCAATCTGTTGATTTAGCTTGACCTCAGTCATTGTTCAAGCAGAAAGGCATACAAAAAGATGTGACAGACAGCCACTCGTAATGGTCGATTCAATTATAAGATTTTACTACTCTAGGGGAATTTACTGTGTCCTTTAATCTTGATGTATCACGATCAATGCTAAAGAATGTACAAAACATATTAAAGAATGTAACATAAAAAACTTCAGGAGCCTTACACCAAACTGAAAAGCACAACATTGATGGTCATGAATAAAAACTACAGCAGGTTATCAGGCTGTATCACATGTCATCTGGATCTGGGGTTTAAATCCAGTGTTGCTGCGACAAATGTCACTCTGTCTTCTTTCCTGTCATGTTCCACTGTGTACAGTGGAGATAAAACAGCAGTGTTTACAGTATCACCACTGTCAAAATAGAAACATCCCATTCTCTAAGTCTACTGTCCCTCTGCACTGGTTACTGGGCAGACCAACTGCAATCTAAGCCATTAACTGATTGCTGAATTTTCTGTAGAGACAATACATCACTGTGTATGCTTAGCAGAGCCAGTTAACACCCTCCACCTTCAGGAGCACAGCTTTGCACCGCACATTGTACCACTACCCACCCATCATTTGCAATGTGTGCTCTGTGCCAAAGTAATGTGTCTGCAAATGGAAGCATTGATGCCAAATTCCAAATTAACTGACCTGAAGCAGACCAGGGGTATATGCTGCTCCCAAGCACCAGAAGCTTTAAGAAAACCTGGACTCTGGAGGCTGCCAGAGAAACCATCTGTGTGCTGTGAGTGCATAAGCTTCATCAGCTGTGCTGTCACCCTTATCTCTGCACCTCCATCTTAGCTTCAATATTTGAAAACTAACTGAATGCAAAAGCTAACAGTGGATCCCTCTCTCATTTACAAAAATAGTATTCATGAAAGCCAGACTATTAATAAATAAATTCTCTTGTATTGTGTCAGGTTATCTAAAGATGGAAAATGGAAGCAAACACATTACGCAAACCATGAGAAAATACTATTGATTTTACTATTATAATAAGCATTGTTAAATGTTAAAGAAAACATTTCCATACTGATAACAGCAGCTGAAGGCATACTGTAACAGGTAACTTTCTGCAGTGTTATATGTCACTGCATGGCTTTTTTCTTACATTCTATGCTGTGAATGCCATAAACACACATTATTACATTGTAGGTAAGGGACATCTTTAAAAATATTTAACAGTTTTAAGTGGTGATTTGACAGACTATCTCTCATATGTTCTGCAGTGTCTTATTAAGCTAAACTTATTTTTGGGACTTTAAAATAAATGAGTTTAGCTTTGTTTTGTTTTTAATGTCATACCTTTTATATTAGGCTAATTTGAATATTATTTCATAACCTATGCAGCCATAGTCATTGTTGGGTTTTTTTCCTGTCCCTGCACCTTGATTTCCACTGTCTTTTTGTGTAGCATCTATGTGATTTTTATCTAAATTAATGAAAGTGAATATATTGTTTCACCTATCCAAGACCGATGTGATGAGTTCTGTGGATTGCTAACCAAAGAGTCTGAAGTTTAGGTCTTGAGTAAGGATTAGTCAACGGCAACGAGTGTGACGCATTGTGCGCGCAATTAATTTCGAGAAATAATCCTAGTCTTGCGGAGGAGGACGCGTCTTACATTGAGCATTTCCACTGTAAATTCAGGCCCTGCTGGATTATCCTAAGAAACGGTCGTTTTAACAACTCTGTTTCAGTTTCCCAACTGTTTCCAGCCACCGTCGTCGAAGTTATACTTTACTGAACGGTCTCAGAAACTCTGGCTGGTTTTCAAGGTCCGTGTTTTGGTCAAATGGAGCAATCCCCCCACCTACCGGAGGAGTCGCGTGACAACTGCAGATTTAGCAAAGCCCTGTCACGACATTTATCTGGATAGAGGGCTCATCCATCGAATAGAGCATTTGTTATTTGTAACATTCGCAATGAGTGGCGCCATGAATTTCAAAAACTGCGGCTCTGTGCTGGTAACGGGAGCCAGTCGAGGGCTCGGGCTGCAGATAGTCGACAGCCTGGCGAGTGGAGGTTTCTCACCCGGCAAGATTATCGCCACGAGCAGACAGCCCGCGAGCGCGCAGGTAAACACCAGCACATACGGACGGTACATTTAGAAGCTAACTATCCCGTAGCCATACCGCCTGTAGTGTGTTTAATGTCGTTATATTAGAGGAATAGCGCTGTTCTACACGTCGCTGTGTTGACCTAGATGACGGGAGAGGGTACATGAAGAAATGTAATGAAGTTCAACGACGCATGCGGCGCCATTGTTCCCTTACTGTAATGAGCAATGACACGATGTGCTTTTGACCTACAGAAACTTCAGGAACTGGCAGAGAAGCATCCCAACATCCACATAATCACGTTGGGTAAGACAAAGTACAATCATGGTTGGTGTGTGTAAACCATAGACTGTAAAAGGTGTAAAATGTTGCAACATATGAAAACAAAATAGGCTTTTTGCATGTGTGGAAAATTAACAAACACACAGAAACACTATAACATAAGGGCCTGTATATTTTAGATATGAATGAACCATTTGTCTGTTAATGAACATAAGCAATCCCTGGCTCATGGGTTTATTCAGACATATTAATCACACGCTCAAAAATGGAGGTTCGAGACAAGAACATTTCTTCACTTACAGGTACCGATTTAAAGAATGTTTGCTCAAAGGTACAAAATAGATCTGTAAGAAGCCAGAAGTGCACCTTTTGACTTACAGAAGCGGTACAATGGGATCTAAAACAAAAGTATACTGTCGCTAAAGGGTACACAGGTGTCTCTCCAAAGGGTACTTTCCCAGCGACAAGCATTTGTACCATTTCAAATACACACCAACCAACAAATAAAAAATCCTAGATGTAATACCCACCATCATCTTACAGCACAACTACTTAAACACATGATGGTCTCATGCATGTTTAAACACTAAAGACAAAGAAATGGCATACATCCTGTACACACTGGAGATATTGGAAGTGAACTGAAAACGTTATTTGATTCATTTATTATCAGTATTTTCTTCCATTTTGGTAGGATTTTGTTTGTTTTTGTTAACTCACGGTGTTGACGTGTCTCTTTAACAGATGTAGTGAACCAGGAGAGTATAGAGAGGTCTGTAGAAGAAGTGGACCAGCTGGTACAAGAAGAGGGTCTGAACTGCCTCATCAACAATGCAGGGATCAATGTGGTCGCCGACTTTCAAACCGTTACCGCAGAGAAGATGATAGAAAACTTCCACACTAACGCTGTGGCTCCTCTGATGACCACCAAGGTGATGTTTATTGTGCTTTCTGTTCACGTAGCAGTTGTGGACCAGCTACTTAGTGGGGGGAAAAAGGTTGTTTTGTTTATTTGGAAGGTCGTCAGCTTATTTCACTATCCGGTCATCACCAGATGGTGAAATAAAGAAAAGAAACCACACTTTTCAATTCCTCAGGAGCAGGGCCCTGCGAGTGGTTCATTTTCTGAATGCTGCAAAGTAGAACAAAAGGCTGACCTTGATGGACAGAAGTAACAAAATCCGCTTAGCCCAGGGCAGACTGCATTTCATAAATATTCATTTAAAGTCCGGTTTCAGTTGGCCTCACAGTGCAGGGCAGACTACAGAGATGCTAAAAAATCAGGCGCTGATCAAGAACAAGTCAGCAGGGCAGATGCTTGCTGACACACAGTTTGCTCCAATTGAAGGACAGTGTCTAATACAAGGCCTGTTTGTGTGGTGGGGCAGCAGTGAATCACCTTCCACTGCATCGCTCTCTATTACGATAATGCATTAACCATTTGTAGCTTCTCACACGTGTCGTTTGTCATATGTAACAGTAGAGTAAATATATTTGGCTTTCGGATTGTTGGTTGGGCAAAAGAAGCAATTTGAAGACATCATGTTGGAAGATTGGGATTTTTCAGAGTTTTTTGACATTTCAAAGACTGATGATTAATGGTTTAACCAAGAAAATAATCAGCAGATTAATCTATCATGAAAATAATTGTTGTAGCCCTAATTCACAAAATGTATGTCTGGAAACTACATACCCGCTTTTCTGCTGTGTAAAAGTCTTGGTCTTAATTGAACATTGTCTGTATATAATGTAATGTAGGGTTGGGTTCAGCTATTAGGGTCCAATATTTAGACAACAAAAATATTTATTCTTTTAAGAGTTTAGTCTGACTTTAATTGTTTTATTAAAATTAGAAAATTAAAGTCTTAGGATCAGGTCTTCCCCTTTGTTGCCAAAGTGAATGGTGTGTCACGGCTTGGCATGGCCTGGCTCTGCTGGAGGTGCTAGTGCCGGCTGATGACACACTCGGGCTAGAAGACCTCAACACATCAAACACTGACCATTGTTTAAGATCAGGGGTGGTGGATCAGGGGTCAGTGCTGTTCTGCTTTAAGCTAAATGTTAGGTAAAAGTTGATTTACAACCTGACTGCATTTCTATCGCCTTGTCGTTTTCCAACTACAAATTTTTCAAGTGTTTTTTTACCGTGGCCCATCTCTCACTACTGTAATGACGTTAGCCATGCATGCTCGTATCTTAACAAATGGACACGCTGCTGCATTATTATCGACGTAGACGGGTCCTGGCAGATAGCCTTGTCATTCCACATATGGAGCCTTTTGTTAGCAATTACAAAGGGTTATCGCGTTAGGAACCGATAATCAACACCAAAATTAGTGTGGTGCTGTTGAATTGCATTGTGTTTTACTGACAGGTGTTTCTGATATTTAGACTACCCTTATTGATTTAAAAGTGATCCTGTTAGTTAATGCAATAAAGAGCTGTACATCAACAGTCAAGCTGGACATGTTGCCACCAGAGTGCACTATTTTATCCCTCTCTGCAGACTACAGTATGAAATATGTTTTACTGTGACTGAAAAGGCTCCAGACTTTGTTCATAAAAAGAGTTTCTTAATAAATAAATGATTTATAAAATGTGTATGTCTAGATGTGGGCTCTGTGTTCTATTTATTATAATATATAATATTGTGTATTATTTAAAGTGTCATTAAGTACAAATGTAATCATTTTCAAACTAACTCATGAAGCTCTTATGCAGTATTAGTTACAGCTTCCTTGTCAACATACTGATGGTGGCTCTGTCCTGTTAAAAGCCTGTACAGTAGGTTGATTCCAGCCTCAGCTATAATGTGTTTCGTTCTGCCTCTGCCAGGCCTTCCTGCCTCTGTTAAAGCGAGCAGCGTCCAGAGGAGGTGCAGGTGCTGCAGGGAGCATGGGCATCCAGAGGGCAGCAGTCATTAACATGACCTCTCTGCTGGGCTCTGTGGAGCTCAACTGGGGGGAACGGGCTAATAACTTCAAATGGTACCCCTACAGGACGTCCAAGGTATTGTTACTATGGGATGAATACATTTGTTTTATTACCAATTAATAAAAAAGTACACAACCTGTCTGGTGGATTAACTCTGGTGAGATATGGCTACAGACAGGGAGCTCAGGCTGTTTCAAATAGTTGGGTGTTGTATTTGTGACCTGATAAATGAAAGAAAGTCATAAGCGTTCTCCTGATTAATATTTTGCACTTTTTGCAATAATTGATTTTAGGGAACATTTGAAAAATCAGCTGCACCTTCCACCATCCTCCCACAGGTCACCTGCTGTGGTGTTCGGTTAAACTGTACTGTAGCAGGTTGGGTTTTCAATTACATTTTATTTATATAGCACCAGTTCTGATCATAACAGAAGTTAACTCCTTGCACTTTTCATATAGAGCACGTCTAGACCATGCTCTTCGTACTAATATTTCTAGAGACCCAACACTTTCTACCATGGGCAAGCACTTGGCGACAGTGTCAAGGAAAAAACTCCCCTTTAACAGGTAGAAACCCGAGCAGAACCTAGTGTCAGGGTGGGCAGCCATCTGCCTCGACTTGTTCGGCTGAGAGAGAGAACACAGTAGCATCATGCAAGATACACATAAAGATGTAAAATAATAATATTGTTAGTGGTAATAATACAAACATCAATTAAAAAATGTAATAATAATAATATCATTAATGATGATGATGATAATAATAGTGAACAGGAACATAGGGGCAATTGTTGGCTTGCAACCTCAGATCCAGACTCTACAGCTCCGGAGGCAGAAACACCTGCAGGAAATGACAGAAGGAGAGACAAGAAAGCACAAAACTATGGGAGAGGGAAGAAGTCGAGTTAGTAACATGCATTAATGGGAGAAGAAAGCAATCAGATTGAGAGGATCATGGGAAGTCTCCCGTCAGTCTAGGTATATAGATGAGAGCAGGCATACCTGTTGTCAGAACGACCACACCCCGTTTTAGGTGAAAATAAGCGCGGTAAGTCCAAGCGTCAAATTAAATAAAAAATTGCAGTGCCATGCTTAAAAGCTGCTGCGTCGCATTTTGCACGTCAAACTAAAAAAAAGTTTATGAATTTCCCTAACAGCGAAGGACTGTAAAAGAAGAGATCTGTGGCTTCAGGCCATCTCCAGAGAGGATGAAAATGGTAAATTGTCAGACCGGCCAGTCATTAGTGTCAAGGCAAACACTTCATCAGAGGTTAGTTAATGGTGTTACTGAGTATATATATATAACGTGTGCCGATTGTTCTTGTAGATCGAAGTGTATCGAAAAGAATCTTAGTGATGGTGTCAGTCATTTTTTACTGTGAAAAATATTGCCCAATCATAAAACACTTTTTAGAATGGAGTTTGGTTGAACAGTCGGTCCACTCGAAAGACCGCTGGCAGCAGAGGGTATTTTACCATTTATAATACACATAAATGGAGCAGATCTACCTTCTAATAATGAACCTTGTAAACAGCATAAAGTAATGTACGACGTGGGGACTAAAACTGACCTGTTTTCTATTTCTCTGCTCGTAGTAAAATGACACATAATAAACACAAACAGCTATCAAAATAGAGACAGTGGTTCCACGTCAAAGTGATGTAATTAGCTTACAGTAACGTCACATTGGACAGATTACCAGAACAGCGAAATAAAGTGTCTTGATGACAGCAAAAATGACAAATCCATCCAAAAGTGACTTCCACTTATCATCAGGTTCCTAATAACTAAAAAGCAATATGATTTTCTAATTTTATGCAATTAAGTTGGCAAAGAATTTGCTTTGACGACCAGTCAAATTAGAGGGGCTGCTTTCACACGGAAGGGGCGGGGGCATGAAACAGGAACAAAGTTGCTCTCATCTATAGCAGGATAACTAAGGAATGGCTCAGGTCTTGCCTGAGCCAGGCTTAACTAAAAGCTTAACAAAGAGGAAAGACGTATGTCAGCTTTTGTAGGTATGTGTTGCGTGGTAACTTGTTTCTTATTACCTTTCTTAGAGCGCCCTAAACATGGTGAGTCGCTGTATGGCTGTAGACCTGGAGCCTGACGGGATTCTCTGCATGGCTATACACCCTGGTTGGGTCCACACTGACATGGGGGGGCCTGAGGTAAGGCCTGGGATGCTCTTAAAGACTTGTGAGTAAAGGATACCAAACACTGAGAAAATTTCCTTGCATACTCTCAAGCCTTTTCTTTACGTTAGTGAGAAAAACACGTTTTGGAGAATGCATTTATCAAATGCATGTATCAGCTGTTAAACCATGTTGCATGGTGTTTTACATTGAGGAGCTGTTGCACAATGTCTCTTTTTTCCACATTTTAGTGCCCTGAGTGTATATGGTGAAGAAGTGAAGTTTGTCTGAATCTATTATTTGTGATCATCTGTCTCTTTCCAGGCTCCATTGAGTCCAGAGGAGAGCATTTCTTCTGTCTTGTCGGTGATTGGTGGACTGACTGAAAAGGATCATGGGTCATTTCTAAACTATACTGGAGAGATATTGCCTTGGTGATTCTGATCATCAAAATAATGAGCAGTGTTGGACAGTAACGCATTGTAATAATATTACTTTTCCCAGTAACTAAGTACTGTAACTAATTACTTTTCTAAAATAGTAGTAAATAGTAAATTATTACTAGTTACTAAGGCAAGTAACGCTATATTCCTCGTTACTGAACGCACCATCCTTTATGTAAATCCACGACTGTGCGACAGCTCAGCGGGACCGGACCTTCTGTTGTTCATGTCAGCTAATAGCCAAAAACTAAAGGAAGAATGGAGAACGAGGGAGAGAGGCGTTCTTTCTTCCACAGCTGTAAGAAGCTACTGCCATTATTGTGTCACAGTCTAAGATGCAAAGAACATTGTCGTCTAGTGTAAACTCTGTGCGACCAGCAAAAAGCTTTCAACTGTGAACAATTCTACACCTGATTTATTGAAGCATCTGCTGAAGCAGCACAGTGACGTGAAACTCCGGCAGCTGCTGTCACTGATGTTTGGACTCGTCGGGAGAGAGTGGCGTTTACGTAACATTTTTTTTAACTGCTGAATACTGCTCTTATAAACAGGCTACATGTGCAGTAAAACCGCTGTTTAAAAGTCGGGATTTAATTGCGTTATTTTTTTATTTCAGCTGGTGGGGTAAAGAAACGTTAGGCCTAAACTATATGCTTTGTAAAAACCACACTCCTTGCTGCTGTTATGGATATGATGAGACTGCTTTGTTTGGGGTTGAAGGGGGGGGGGGGGAGCAGTGTTTCCCATAATTAGCATATAATTTGGATAATTATCAATGCTGACCGCCACATACTGATTTTCCAAATTTTTACTAGGTGTATTTAAAATCATTTTTGATTAACAAGCTGTATTGAGGAGCATATATTCGTGCAGCACCTCCTGGCTCGCTCCCTCTTTCTCTCTCTCTCTCCCTCTCATGAACAAAGCTGCACAAATCTGTCCAACGTTAGAATAACCCCCCACTTTTTTAAGGAGTAATAAGTAACTAGTAATATATTACAATTTCTGAGTAACTGGCCCAACACTGAGTAGGATGATTATTAGCACAACTAACGGATCCTAATGGCTTTTTATTGCCATTATTCAGCTTCAGCTATGCAAAGATGAACTTGTCAGTGGCTCAGAGTGTTAAATCTTAACCAAACTCTACCTTTTAGTAGAAATTGTGTGTATTTCACCTAAATACAATTTCAATATAGGACAGCTACAGTATTCAGTTTCTTATAAGATCACTTTACATTGTTTTTGAGTACTGTAGATGAGCAGGGTATGCTGTGCGCTGTAGCTTGTCTTTAGGCTACATGCTGTACACACAGGAGGTTACTCTGTTGGGCCGGTGCAGCCCTACATACCTCTCACATTGCGTTACCAAAAAATTATCAAGCATTATTCAAATGTAAACATAAAATGTTGCTATTATTTGATATTAACACATCTAAGTCATTGTCCCAGATAGAGTCCGACCGCCAAATTGCTGATATGAGCTAATTGTAGATACATCAGTATCAGTGTTTATAACAGCCGATAAATTACAATTAATTAAGAAACAGACGGATCCTTCAATCATATTATGAGTGTTGCATAGTTTGTCCAACAGAGGGCAATCTGCAACTCCCCTGTTGGCAACACACTGGAACACCACACATCCACCACAAAGCACAGCAATCAGCAGTACTTTTGTTCAAAGTACTATTTACAACAATAAAGAAAGTTTACTTTTAAACTGCATTATGTCATGTTATCTTGGTGAGGTCTCATAACTACACATAACAAAAAGGGAAAAAAGAAATATATTTTATAAAATAAAGAATATCAACCGATATATCAGAATATCAAAATTGGGATCTGTCTTAAAAGTCTCATATTGGTCGGCTGTAGTCCCAGACAAACAGACAATACTTGTGAGAAAGTCTTAGCAGAAAACCTCAGAGTTGTAGTTTGGTTGTCTTAAACTATGTATACGTTAGGGCAGAAATTTCATTTACATTGCCAAGCTGAAGTGTCATGGCCACAGAGTTCCTCTGCTGAATACTACCATGTAGTACTAAAACTCCACCTGTGGGCAACCAGAAGTGGATACAGGTGTATAAACAGATAATAAATGACAATACAGAAAACACAGTAATTATATAAAATCTGTCTTCATACGAGAAGTTATAATTTTTGACAAATAATATACATTAATAAATACTTTAAAATGTACTTACAGCTGCGTACAACTACATTATAGTGTGTTTGTATGCTTCTAAAGGCTGAATAGGGGTAAAGTGCCCCCATGTATTTTCCTGTTCAGTTATTTCAGCTACAGGGCTGCCTGAAAATGTTTTATGAATAATATTTTGCCCTTAAATACAGTTTCTGATCCTTTTCTTAATAAGTGGTGTTTGGGAGGGGGCATGTTGGGTGTTAGGACAGGCCCCTCTTTCTTAGAATCTTCAAAGACTGAACAGAATCTGGTGCTATCCTTACTGACTTTCTTCCCTATGGCCCAACATTATGAGTCCTTTACTAGAAAGTAATCAATCACAATTAAAGGTATAAACTGATGAATGATGAGCCAATCGTATGATGAATATTTGGACACCAAGCCCTCTAATTAGTTAATATTTACTGAATTTACTGATTGCATTCTCCTTAGCAGTCAGTCAGCAGATGTTGTTTAGGTTTACATTTGTGTGTAAGGACGCACAGAAGTAAAGTGAATTTTCTGTGGTGGCACTCTGTCTGCTGTCTGTACTGAAGTGTATAGTTTCTGCAGTTTACAGTTAAAGTATGGTAAAATCTACGTACTGTACTTTTTAGAGGATTTGACTTTACCATCATTGTGGTAAAACAATAATACACATTTGAGTGTCCGTGAGTGTGTCTTCTAGTAAAAGAGGTCTGTAATGAGATACAAGAAGTTACAGCTTTGTAGTTCGCTTTTCTCACAAACTGTATGATTTATAAGATGAGCGAGTAGTTGTAAAGGGATATTTTTCTTCCTAGGATGTAAGCAACAATAAACAAAGAAACAAAGGCATTTAGTCAAAATGTTTTTATTCCTCATTCTTGGAATGGCGAGTTTTGGGTTATTTCATAACTTTGTCTTTCAGCAGGGTTACTTGACATTAATTGTTAGTGTTGAAGGACATTTCCGCTTTCCCATTGTGTGTCTCTCTTTCAGCAGCAAAACAATAGGTGACAAGTCTGGAAGATAATGTCAACAATGGAGAGCATTTAGGACAAATGTCACTTAAAGTTATGATCATCTCTTAGTGGCATACTTAGTAGCTTTTACAATTGCAAGAGAGTTGAGTGTTCCTTATCATTGCCAGTTTACAGCACCTGTGCCTACAGCTGGTTTGAGTACAGTTGGATGATTAAGCAAAGATGTCACTGAACCCGTGCTGAAGTTGAATGTGCAACTCAGAACACGCTAATAGCTAATGGACTGAATTTACTGGATACAAGTATCACTTAAAAGTAGTTGATAGCAGTTCTTGTGCCGGGCATGGCAATGTTTTAATCCCCCATTTGTAAACGATATCTGACCTCAGCATTTGGTAAGCTCCCAGGAAAGCCATTTAAATCTAATCAAACCAGTTTGCCAAGAATGGTGTGCAGGATGTCATGTGCTGGGTGTGTGGTGAGAGCGCGAGAGGAGGAGTGTGCCTAGAGTGCCAAACGCAGAAGGAACAGTTATATGATAAGGTGCTGCTTTGAATTTCTCTTGCGCACAAGTTCTTTTGTTTCTGTTCATTTTTAAGACTTCAGCATGGAGTCAATTTTTCTTCATTCCTGAAGAAAAGGAGGAGTGGAGTTTTCATTACTTTACTACAGGTACTACAGGTTACTTTACTACAGGTAAATGTTTATATGTGATTATGTAACCTATTAGTTCAAGTGGAAAGCAGCAACAGAAGGCCTGCACACTAGTGAAATTCACCATTCGCAAGTCTTTTCAAGAAAGGTTCTGAGCTAATTTGTGCAACATTGTACAATAGTTGAATTGTGGAAGTGTGTTATGCCAACTTTCTTTGTTTTAATAGAAATACTAGTTTGTTTTTGTTTTTTAAATAATTCACCAACACCGCGAAACATTTCGGCAGCAGAAAAACAAATCCATTAGTAAAAGAGTAACGTAAATTCCTGTTGCGGGAATCCAGTGTTCGACATTGTATGCAGTGTGCAAAGTACGGGGGAGCTCGGCTCTTCTTAAAAAAACGGTAGCTCCCCTAATGGATCATGCATAAATAGATTTCTATAGGCTATGTGTTTGTGCTTTGACGAATTACTTTCATGATTAGAGAGGCTGCTGTCAGTTCATCCTGACCGATCCTGTCGGAGTTCTCCAATTTCAGGACCAGGACCGCGGTGAAGTTAGTGTTAAGTTGCATATTCGACTGACATTTACCCAGGATCCGGTGACGGCTTCTAACTCAGTTCACCCAGTGTCGGCAGTATAAGTGCGGTTTGCGCACCTCCGATAGCTCGCCTTTAACCACCGGGGGTTAGTTTAGGGACCATCAATAAATTACAATTGTTAAAACAGTGTTACGGGAAAATCATAATTTATTTCAATAGCTTCCATGTCATGTGATCTTCATATTATATTTGAGTGCATATCCAAATTTATATAAATATTTATTAATAATTTATGGAAAATAATGCTTTTTTTTTCAATATCTTCCATGTCATGTGATCCACGGACTCCAAACCAATGCCGAATTATTGTACTACACTAGGCAAATGAGACACGCCTCTTCATGTTAGATTTAAAGACTTGTTTTATTATATATTAATATTTATTAATAATTTGTGTAAAATATGCATTTTTTTTTCTATAGCTTCCATGTCATGTGATCCACAGACTCCAAACCAATGCCGAATTATTGTACTACACTAGGCAAATGAGACACGCCTCTTCATGTTAGATTTAAAGACTTGTTTTATTATATATTAATATTTATTAATAATTTGTGTAAAATATGCATTTTTTTTTCTATAGCTTCCATGTCATGTGATCCACAGACTCCAAACCAATGCCGAATTATTGTACTACACTAGGCAAATGAGACACGCCTCTTCATGTTAGATTTAAAGACTTGTTTTATTATATATTAATATTTATTAATAATTTGTGTAAAATATGCATTTTTTTTTCTATAGCTTCCATGTCATGTGATCCACAGACTCCAAACCAATGCCGAATTATTGTACTACACTAGGCAAATGAGACACGCCTCTTCATGTTAGATTTAAAGACTTGTTTTATTATATATTAATATTTATTAATAATTTGTGTAAAATATGCATTTTTTTTTCTATAGCTTCCATGTCATGTGATCCACAGACTCCAAACCAATGCCGAATTATTGTACTACACTAGGCAAATGAGACACGCCTCTTCATGTTAGATTTAAAGACTTGTTTTATTATATATTAATATTTATTAATAATTTGTGTAAAATATGCATTTTTTTTTCTATAGCTTCCATGTCATGTGATCCACAGACTCCAAACCAATGCCGAATTATTGTACTACACTAGGCAAATGAGACACGCCTCTTCATGTTAGATTTAAAGACTTGTTTTATTATATATTAATATTTATTAATAATTTGTGTAAAAAATGCATTTTTTTTCTATAGCTTCCATGTCATGTGATTCATGTACTCCAAACCAATGCCGAATTGTAGTACTACACTAGGCAAATCAGACACACCTCTTCATTTTAGATTTGCGTACTTGTTTTATTTAACTTAATAGTTATTAATAATTTATGCAAAAAAGGAATTTTATTTTTCAATAGCTTCCATGTCATGTGACCTACCAACTCCAAACCAATGCTGGATTGTAGTACTACACTAGGCAAGTCAGACACACCTCTTCATATTAGATTTAAAGACTTGTTTTATTTTATATTAATATTTATTTATAATTTGTGTAAAAAATGCATTTTTTTTCAATAGCTTCCATGTCATGTGATTCATGGACTCCAAACCAATGCACCAACCAATTTTTTATCTTAATATTTATTAATATTTTATGGAAAAGTGGGCTTTTTCAATAGTCTAATTTTGGGGGGAAAGGTTTTTTCCATAGTTTCCATGTGAAATAGTTTTTAAGGCAAAAATTCAAATCAAACAAAATCCCCTCAGTTTACCTTAACAACAATAACACCACACCTGCTTCCGTCTTTTAACTGGGTTGCACATGACTCTTGCCATGACAACTTGACATCCATTCAGTCTGTTTGGCTTTCTCATCCTTAAGTTTTCCCTGAATAAGAAAGTGTTAAAATACTTTAAACAGATATGTAGGTGAAAACATAATGTCAGCTCACAAACATTTGGTATGACCAGCAAATAACCAATGTTTGTATTCATCTCATCATTGTAAATGCATATGAGGGACGGGGAGAGGGCAGTCATAAAAGGTAGGCTATATTATAGTAGTAATAATAGTCTTTTTAAACGAAGCTTAAGAATGCAAAATGTCAGTGACAAATTCTTCAACTTCTAAAGTGGAGCAATAGAAAGCATCCTGACTTGAAACCTTACCATCTGGCATAGGATGTGCAAGGTCCAGGACGGGAGGGCTCTGCAAAAGGTGATTAAAACCACCCAGAAGATTATTGGTACCCATCTACCAAGCATCAGTGATGTCTGTGAGGTGTGTCTGCAAGGAGCCCAGGACAGCACCAACGAAGCCGCAGCCTGTTCACCCTGCTTTCTTCTGGGAAAAGATATAGAAGTCTGCTGTCGTAACACCAGACTGCTGAGAATGTACTAGCATATGAAAAAGCACTCAAATCTAATCATTTGTCTAATGAAGTACTACATTTGAGCAAAGGGTTGGAGTCACTAGGCAACATGACATTGAAATAAAGCTGTCTTTTCCAAACAATATTAATAGAAATAAGAATAAGTACTCAAATCTAACATTGAAAGATGTGCTTAATTGGTCTAGTGTAATACTACATTTCAGCAAAGGTCTGGAGTCACTGAATGACATCACATGGAAGCTATAAAAAAAGGAAAGCCTTTTTTTTAACCAAAATTATTAATAAACATTTATATAAAATAAAATTTGGATTCAAATGTAATTTCAGGGTGGCGCGGTGATGCAGTGGTTAGCACTGTCGCCTCACAGCAAGAAAGTCGTGGGTTCAAACCCCAGTTGCCCCGTCCTTTCTGTGTGGAGTTTGCATGTTCTCCGCATGGGTTCTCTCCAGGTGCTCCGGCTTCCTCCCACCGTCCAAAGACATGCGGACTAGGTTAATTGGTGATCCTAAATTGTCCTTAGGTGTGAGTGTGAGTGGTTGTTTGTTTGTGTGGCCCTGCGATGGACTGGCAACCTGTCCAGGGTGTACCCCGCCTTTTCGCCCGATGTCATTTGGGATTGGCTCCAACCCCCCGCAACCCTGTACACAGGATAAGCGGTTGATGATGGATGGATGGATCACATGACATGGAAGCCATTGAAAAAAAAAAGCATTATTTTCCATAAATTATTAATAAATATTAATATAAATTTGGATAGGCACTCAAATATAATATGAAGAGGTGTTTCTCATTTGCACAGTGTAGCTCTACAGGTCAGGCAGACTCCCCTCTGCCTGCTTGGTTGACTGACGCAACTGTATTGATGAGGATGCGCTGCTATCCATGTTTTAGGTAACCCAAGGTCAAGATTATCTTCTTTTTTTCGTAAGAGACGGACTGACTGGCTCTATGTAGGAAGTGTTGCATGTGGCTTGAATGACGCCCAACATATTTTTAGGTTAGCTTAGGTAAGATTGATTTGAACCAATATCCAATAGAATCTTCACACACATATATAGAGGGGTGAACAATAACCTTATTTTGACATTTAGTGAATGTATGCAGGTCTAGGTAGGATACATTTCCCCAGGCAAGAAGTATCCTTCAGATTTGGTGTCACCTGAACCTGACTCACTTTATTTTCATCATAACAGTTAGCCAATAATCTGAAATCCTCTTTTGTTGTTATTGTTGCTGCCCTATGACTGAACCTCCAATATGGCTGCCAAAGGGTCCATAATGTGGCCTCAGAGTTCTATTATAAGCAGTATAGTCCGCTCACATGGTCTGTTCTCCTGTGTTGCAGAGGTATGTATAGGCCACATGGAGTTGGAGAGTCATGGTGATATTGATAGACTATCCCGCCTCTGCGGGGCTGCTGTCGACAGCTGGAGAGCTGAGGATGCCATTTTCAGACACCGTCAAGTACTTCATCCTGGGCATCTCGGTCACTCTCCTTCTGTTGGCCCTGGGTATCTTGGCATGGCAGGCCTTCAGATGCTGCACACAGACACACACTACATACATCGAGGAAGATACTGGTGAGTTAGGATAAGGGAACAATGCAGCACATATGGATGATGCTGTGTGTCTGACCTAGAAAGTAATTACAATAAAAATGCTAACTTGTGTCTGATTATTACTGTAGTGAGCAGTGATCTGCTGTACTCAGAGGATAAGTCAAGAACATCAGGAAGCCATGCAGAAGCTCCAAGGACTAGGGTAAGAGGAAATGGATTTGAAAGGTGTGGACAGGAAAAAAATATTTTGTTTACTTATTTCCTTATGACCATATGTCCTATCTCTTCTAGTATCACGGTATCAGAGTTCAAAGCAGCACTATACAATATCAGACTTGACCAGATGATTACTTTCAAATGTATAGATGTGGCTTTGTTTGGATAAGTAAAAACTGAAGCAGAGCCACTGTTGGCAGCTTTTGGAGGAAGCCTTTCTGTCATATGTTCCTAGATGTGTGTCTGGACAGTCACATTTAGTATCAGGTCAGTACAATCAATTGTAACTTAAAAACTCCAGATTTCAATATTGAACTTCATCAGCTCAATATGTGCATGGAAAATCCAACTGTATGCAAATCAAATATACTATCTGTCTTTCCATGCATGACTGGCTTGTTAAGTTGCTGAATTTGAAATGATGTGGTTGGTTTGTGTAGAGAGTATGAGAGGGAGTTTAATATGAAAAAAAAATCATAAAGCCTAATGGACAGTTTAAAAAACAAAAATATGCAGGTTGGTAGAGAAGATCTATGGGAATACAGGGCATTTATAGGTATGGCAGCTGCAAACAAAATGCATAATCAAGGGAATGTGTGTGTGTGTGTGTGTGTGTGTGTGTGTATATATATATATATATATATATAAAATATAAAATCGGGGTGTGATCTGCTAATTCAAGACTACCTTGGGTATGATTTTTGATTTTAATTTTAAGTCTGAAATGAGCCTCTTTAGTGTAAATTACCATCCTGACATGGATGTGTTTAACAAAACTATTGTTATATCTACCAGAGGAGTCAGGTTGGGTAAGGTATCTGTGTTGATCTTATGCTCGCCTACATCTGATCTTTGTTTGAAAACTTTTATTTGGATAGTCCACTGTTTCCTTTCTGCCATGTGCCATGTGACTGTCAATAATATTCCTGATGACTCTAAAAGCAATGTGTAGTGTTTGACAGTGTGGACATAGTTAATGTAGGACTTTGGGGCAAAAAAGAGTTGAAAAACTAGGACAAAGACAGCTAATGACATTTCAACAGTATAAGTTCAACAAAGATTTTATTTACCAATGCTTTTCAATTTGATGTTGATTGTGGAAAAATTATATTGTTAGTAGTTCCTGTTATTTTGTCCAGACCGTGCAGTCTGTGGAGCTGCTCCACTTAGGCAACATAGTCTATGTACATAAAGACAATTGAGCACGCTTGTTCAAACAAAAGAGAGTTGCGACTTGTCACAAGTCAAATAAAAGCTGGAGGTGGTGAAGTTGTTAATGAAAACAGCTGATAGAAATGGAGTGTACATCTGTGGGCTCCCCAGGTGGAGGATGTCGGCACAGAGGTCCGCAGGCTGAGTCGCTGTCTGTCTCAGGCCTCGTTTCCCTCCTCAGGATCCAGCCAGGGAGACAGCGACGCGGGCAAGCAGGCCACTAAAAAGGTAGCAGCCGGCATTACTGTATAATCCTGTGGTCACTATCTAAATACATACAGCAGCTCCAATATTTTGATATTCACTTCATTTCAAGGTTTATGCACTTGTTATTTTCAAAAGCTACTCAAGGCTGCCTTAAAACTGTGTTTTACTCAATGAGTATGGAGTAGGTCTCACACATGAAATGGCTTATTTGCATCCTAAGTGGCCATGAAAATCACACAAGTATTGTGTTGTAAGGGAGGTTTTGAAGATGCTGATACTGTCTGATTATCATCAGAAAATCAGGTCTGATTAATAGCACACTGTCATGAAACGTTACACACTACTGGCTTTGTGTTTTTCTATTGATAACACTACAGCCATGGTAGCAGGTGTGTGTTTTTTTGTTTTATTTTTAATTTTTTAAGATTGTAGTTGATTTAGCGCACATTTGAGCTGAATGATAACATTAGCATGCTAACATGCTAACAATGAAATGCTGATGTTTAGCAGGTAATATTTACCAGGATCATAGGTGTCATTTACACTGGGGACATGTCCCCACCACCATTTTGAAATGGCTGATTTTGTTCCACCACTTTGTGAAAGCATTTGTTAAAAATGTTCTGAAAAACAGCTTCCACCAAGAAATGTTAACTAACAAATGAAAATGCTTTGAGAAAGGTTTATTTGCACAATACAAAACATGCAATGCATTTTAAATATAGAAGCAAATGTGCATCACCAAAAAAGTAACTTGGCTAAAAAAAAAACAAGCTGCTTATTACTGCATTATATTCTGTTATATTTTTATATTTCTGAATTGTCACTTGTCAGCTGAATTTTTTGTTTCTCTGTTATATGAATAAAGACATTTACACTGTAAATTGGAGCAGAAAATGTCTCCAGAAGTGTTTAACGCTCCAATTTTCTTGGGGAGGACCCCAAGACCTTCCACTTATATATTTCAGATTTTTATATTTCTTTAAAATTAAAAATCTTTTCATCTTGTTCTTGTGTATCATCATGTTTTGTGACCAAGTAGAATCATCACACCCCTGATCTGGGCCCTTAAGTCCCCACCACTTTTCAACACAAACTGATGCCCTTGACCAGGGTCACCATCCTAGTTTAGCTGAGAATGTCATGCTTGCTGGAATTTGGTCATAAAAAAAAGTTTTCTAATTCTAATTTTGACTGGATTAGGCCTGGCTGCTGACACCTGTTCTGAATTTGTTTGGATATGTCGGCTTCTTCTTATTCCTGACATCTAAGGTCTTAGGGGACATTTTAACCGAGATGTTTGAAATCCTTGATGCAGTGCATTTCACATTTTCAAGCAATATTAACAGCAACATTAGGTATTTGGTGTCTTTCCTAACATACCCTCTTATACCAGGTCGATGGATCGCTGCGTTTCTCCATCTATCATGACCAGCTGCAATCCCAGTTG
Organism: Micropterus dolomieu; assembly: GCF_021292245.1. Classification (NCBI taxonomy): domain Eukaryota; kingdom Metazoa; phylum Chordata; class Actinopteri; order Centrarchiformes; family Centrarchidae; genus Micropterus; species Micropterus dolomieu. The sequence continues at coordinate 29,166,422 of NC_060171.1, read as the reverse complement.
GTGGTCACCATCTTGCAGGTGGAGGGGCTTCTGGAGCACTTGCAGACACGCAGCCTCCAGCTATTTGTTAAGCTAAGTCTCATGTGGGCAGGTTCAGAGGGAGTGGAAGTGGAAGGCTGTATGGAGGAGGAGGAGGTAAATTTGTCTTTATTAACATGCTCTACAGTTATGTCACTCAACAAGTGGCCAAGAATCCATGGCATCATATTTTGGGAGATATACAACTATAACTCTTTTCATTTGATGCTTGCTTACTGCTGTGACCCTCTTAGGTCGAAGGGACAGCACCTGTCCTTTGGACAGTGCTGCAGGAGTGGCGAACTCGTATTGTGAAAGGCAGCTGTAATCCTTTATATGGAGACCAGTTCAGCTGCGTTCTGCAAGAGCATACAGAGCTTCATCATCTCACCCTCAGGATGGAGGTCATGCAGTACACGAACCCATCTCTCACTATTAGTATCTCTCAAATCATAGGAGATAAATTTGTCAGTTGAAGAAATAAGAATTAAGCAAAGAAAAAATGTCTACTGTGTGATTCTGTAAGTAAACTGCCCACAATTGTCTGTGTGCATATCAGGTGAGGGACTTTGATAAATTCTCCAGACATGCAGTGTTAGGAGAGGTAAGAGTTCCTCTAGGGCAATTTAACATCGCCTACCCTCTGGAGCTACAAGAAGATCTGCAGATACCCCAGAAGGTATATACATTGTGTATATTACAAACACACACATGCAATCAAATAGGAATTTTTTTTTATCATCTTCTAGTTGAGGTGAATTTAAGGACTGCCATTCTTACACATACACATTAATGAGTAATGTAGGCTGTGATTATAACATCATATATGTCAGTTTAGAAACAAAATAAACATAGAATCTCTATTTTTTAGCCATAACCACTAAACTAACAGAACAGGATTTTAAATATTGAATGGTTAAAGTGAAAAATTATTACACAAAATGCAGCACTGTAGCATTTTCTTGGGAAAAAAAAAAGTGACAACTTGGTTCTTGGGTTGAAGAAGTATACATTGGAAAGTAAATTTATTACCATCATGTTGTGTAAAATTATTTTTATCTTGAGTTGAGTCAGTTTTATTTTGACTGTTATGTTTAATTTCCCCCGCGACCCTGTACGCAGGATAAGCGGTTGACGATGGATGGATGGATGTTTAATTTCTGGAACATGTGTTTTTTTCCCATTATTATTAATTTCAGTTCATTCATGAACCCAATTACCCATGTCATTTTTGGTTCCCAATAGGGAACAGCCACATTAGATGAAATTGTCAGTTTACCTTGTGTATAGATTGATACATCTTTAGAGGTTAGGGTTGTATTCTTGCTTTATTTATGTAATGGTTCAACGTTGTTTAGTCTCCACTCGAAACCAAAAAAATTTATCAAATTAAAATTGATTTTAAAAATTATACATATTCTATATATGCTATACATTGAAGAAGTTGAAATCTGAGAATATTTAGTGTTTTTGACTGATGAACAGCTTCAAAGATCAACATTGTTGCTGCCAACTGTGTTAAGGATCTTGTAGGAGAGGTGCTTCTGTCTTTGAAGTTTCTTCCCACTTCTCAGAGGCTTGAGGTTGGACTGTTAAAGGTCAGAATGGTCCTCACCAAAATGTGCTCAGATACAGGTAAGTAACAAACGCCTCCATTAAAATGTAGCCATATACAGTATAACATTCAGTTCCTAATCTGCCTTCTCTGTGTTTTACAGCCCTTTACGCCCGGATCAGTGTGCAGTGCAACCATTGCAAGTTGAGATACCAGAAAACCTCTGCAGTGGCCCGCTGCCTGGTAACTGTCTTCAATGAGGTCCTCATGTTCTCCCTGCCAGATTTTCCTCTGGAGCAGTGTAAAATTGTGGTTTCTGTGTATGAGACCCGCATGACTAGGAAATCAACCAAACGTCTGATTGGACAGTTGACTGTGGGGAAGGAGAAGAGTTCAGAAGACAAACACTGGAGCCTGATGATGCGCTCAGTCCGCCAGCCAATAGCAAAGTGGCATGGCCTGCTGATCTGACCTTCCTGCACTTACTTGGATCTCCGTACATGCTTGTATTTAACTGGAATCTGCTTGTTTATCAGGAGAGGGATGTACACCTGCTTTACTGCAGGCCAAACATAGACTTCTCTGTCTCCTGACTCCCCTGTGATAGAAAGACCTTACCACTCCAATCACAACGGTGACTGTTAACTGGATGCAACGCAGTGATTTCCGCATGGATTTTATGACTCCTTGCAGCCACCTTTATTTTGTTTGTGAAAGCAGAAAAGTACTTTAGTTCTGAACTCACCTATAGTAGGCCAATGTGTTAACTTTGTACCTGTGAACAGCCAGTAACTGAATCAGTCAGTTAGGGCTGGAACTAATGATGATGATAATTGTTGTAAATGTGAGTTATTAGTTTCATTATTTGGCAAGGTGTATCTTTTTTGTTACATAATCATTTGGTCTATAAAATGTGAAAATATCAAACAACAGTAAATTACCATAACATTTTTTTTTATTTGAATTGAACAGATAACAGTAGCACATTCATATTACAATTGATCTAAAGCTTACCTCTAAAAAGGCCGGACACCCCCTCATTTCCTTTTTGTTTGTTAATTTAAACATTTTCATGAAAGTAGATCTAACAAGATTCATTCATATTAAAATAAGAATGATTTCATGTAACATGTACCCTAGTTGACCCCGTGTTTTCATTGGTTGCTCAAAGCCTTTGAGTCAAAGGACATGCCTAGAGGAAGAGCAGTGTGGCTGTATTCTATTGGCCAAGTTTTGATGTGCTAAAATAAGCTATAACCAAGTAAAACAACGATTTTATTTACCTTATGGCTGTATGATATTGTTCCGTTAAAACGAGCGAGGTTGGAAGTTGACTGTGATGCAGAAAATTCCAGGTAGGCTAGTGCTAGCATATGAGTGTTCAACAATGACCAAAAGTAAATAAATTATAATAAATGTGCATAAAAACAATTAAATCTATGCGATGTTGACAGCAGTTATTATTGGAATATCGTAAACATCATCCAAAATATTATCATAAATATTCATTATATCACCTAGACCCATAGACATATCTGTGGCCCTTACCATGACATGACCTTTATAATATGGGTTTCACAGGGGTGCGCGTGCGCCAAGGTATGCGCCACGGTAGAGAACGTTCCAGTCTTCTCTTCAGCGGTAACGTTAAGCCAAAAGGAGGTGTAAACCTCAAGTATCTTTTGGTAATTTAAGTATTTAATAATTTTAGTATCATTATGTTGTTTAGTTTGAACATTTAAAAGCTATAATTTTAACCATGATTATTTAAAAATAACCTTTAAAAGTTTGTTTTTGTGTTAGTTTTTTTTTTATTTAGCTAGCTAACGTAAGCTAGGTTAATAACTTTAGCTTAAAACGATAAAAACTGTTTATGGTTTAAGCGCACTTGAGCATTTGTGCTTAGCTGTGCCAACAAAGACAACTAACGTTAAGCTAATTAGGAAGTTACCTCAATGACAGTACAAGATTGAGCCAATTTTATAACTTGCTGTAACTCAAACTTTGTTAATGCTAAAAGTCATTATTGCTGCTGTCACCAGCTCAATTGATGTTCATAGCACACACAATATACTGTATAATGTTAGCCTACAGTAAACAGAAGTATTCAAGGTACACCAGTCAGAGTGTGTCGATCTGGGGAGTGCATGTAATAATGTTGCTGACTTACTAGAGTGTTGACATCCATCAATATCCGGAAAAAGGACAAGATGCTGCCGTTTTTACACAGAAAAACCGTGGTTAACATGTGTTAGATGCTGACTTGTGGTGCATGTAATGTTCAGAGCACATTTCATCATCATCATCATCATCATCAGAAACCATTCTTACCTCAACCAGCAACTCAAGAATGATTGAACCTTCATCCAGAAAAAGGGTGAGTGAGAGGGTAACACATCAACGGTAATAAAAATTTTAAAACAAATAGACTTTTATGCCTCTGCTAGCTAGCTACTGTTAAGGGAATCAGTAGATAGAGTTAAAACTATTTTATTAGGTAAAGGTAAAACTTGTCTCAGGAGACACCTCTAGTCCAGTGCCATATGTAAATATTGAATAGGATAATTTTAGGATAAATGTGGGCTTATTTAGTGGGGTAAATCTTGCTCTTTTGCCTGTAGATGATTTCATTATGCAGTATTACTGGCAATAGGAGTTACAGTAAGACCTAAATGTAGACACACATGAAGAGTAAGAATGTTTCAGTAAGTTTACAGAGAAGGAGTGAAAAGGTTTATATTGGTATAGACTAGGGTTGCAGCGGTATACCGTTTCATGGTATACCATGGTATGAAAATTGACTTATATTATGCACATATGTCTATCTACAGAATTAGGGTTAAAAAATGAAACCGGATGGAGAATCTCACCAGAGCATATATTTTATTTATTTTCAAAAGGGAGACTTTTTACTCAAGCATTAAAAAAGTTTCAAGTATTGTCAGGACATAATATTTTGTCAAATTATAATTAAGTGTTTGATCCACCATGAACAACCCTTCTGTTTAAATTCCTTTAAGGGTCATTGTAACTGATAATAATAATAATAATAGTAATTGTTTATACCATATACTGTGAAATTGAATTTTTCTGAGATGTTGATCGTACCGTGAAAATCCTACCCAACCCTAGTACAGACAAGCAGGCTGTAATGGCTACCTAGCGGCATTGTTAAATAAGTATGGTAAACAATTTTTATATTTTTAGTTTGGAACTTATGGTTAAACTGTTTGGTAGGAAGATGGCAGAGGTGGGAAAACTAAAGAGAGCCAATTACGGGACATGGCAGAATCCGGAGGGGGAGAGGGATTTGGTCCAGATACTCCCAACCATTTTGTTGAGATTAATGGACTTTTGCTGATAAAGTTTGGCCAGCTGTGTAGTATATTCTTATACAAATGTGAGTTCTGGATAGCCAATTGCCCCAGTCTGATATTTATCTCTCAGGGGAAACAATAAGATGAAAAAGAGCAGGCAGACAGCAATTAAAGAGCGACAAGTGAATAGCATTTATTTTTAGATTATATTTCACATCATATTATATGAGTAGAAATAGCTGGTCAGCTAGTGTGCTTTACTCAGCTGCGTCTTTTCCCTAAAAAAAGAGAAATAAAAAAGGATGTGATCAGATTAATTTCAATAAACATTCTGTCAGGTTGCATTTGAATTTAAATTTGATTTGTTTTTGACTAAACAGCTGTATATTTACCTTTCCAGAGTCACGGCTCTTTGCTCTCAGTTTGTTGACCTGGGACTCTGCAATGTCAGCGCGCTCCTCAGCCTCCTCCAGCTCATGCTGGATCTTCCTGCACTTGGACAGATGAACATTTGCCTGCTCCTCCTGGAATACAAGATAAACATAATTTAAAGGTATAGACATTTTAATGTATAAAAGGTTTTTTTGTTCACTATTATTTTTGTGCAACATGAATACGGTTTATATTGACAAAATAAAAAAAAGACTTTATAACGATCTAGCTATAATGCTTAATAGTCTTTTTTACCATTGTTTTTGTCAGGATAAAGTAATACTATGTTGCAGTATTGTATTTGCTAGCCACAATGTCAGTTTAATATTGTTACTTACTGAGTATCATTTTTAGATTTACATTATATGTAATTATGACAGTTTGGTAGTGCAAAATCTAGGATCCTATCAGCTATCTGCCTCTCGGGGAACGGCCAGTGTTTTGGGGCTTCCGGTATAACCAGCAGAGGTTCAGATAACAGATATTTATCTGGGCTAACGCCAGGAATCCACTGACTCCTGCTATGGCACAATACGGCTGCGCCACGGTTTTGATGCGTCCGTCCGCTGGAAGTGTCTCAGAAGCGTTTCAGCAGTGGAGTGTGCAGCCTGCCCCATGTTATTGCCTTGTTACTGTTTTGTCCTTTTGTGCTTCTACTACCTTCTTTACAGCTCTATGTGACCCCGTTTTGTTCCGTCAACTTCAGGCTGCATTTCCCACAAGGAGCATTTCATAATCAGAGAAATGACATGATTGATCAATACTACTCGGAATAGGCGGAAACCAGAATACTTCGTTACCAATGTCTTGTACCTTGACTACAGGTTCTGAATTCATACGAATATCTGTTTATAGAGATTATGTAGTGCAAAACAAATACAAACTACTGATACCACAAATTTTTGATTTGTGATGTACCTTTACTTTATGTTTACTTAATCAAAATGTTCTGTGCAAAGAGCTGGGTTTGTGTTTGATAAGATAATTCTGACATATTATCTACCTATCATTATTGAAAATGAGTATGTTGTCCTTACCGCTTCCTCAGCCTGCCTCTTGTAGGCCTTCACCTTGAGCTGCAACTTGTCAACCAGATCCTGCAGCCTGGTAACATTTTTCTTGTCCTCTTCAGTCTGTGATAGAAAGTAAATTTGCATGTTTAAATGTTAGATGTAATAATAATATGTTAGACTGATTTGTACATGTTAACTTTCAAAGTGACTGTACCTGATAGGTGAGCTCCTTTACTCTCCTCTCATATTTGCGGACACCCTTAACAGCATCCGCTCCACGTCTCTGCTCAGCCTCAACCTCTGTCTCCAGCTCACGCACCTTCAAAAGAACAGACAATTCATCAAACATTAAGGATCCAAACCTTTTCTTACATTTGTTCAACTGCAAATCTTAACACAGTTGTCTTACCCTAGACTCAAGTTTCTGGAGCTGCTTCTTGCCACCCTTCATGGCCAGGTTCTCAGCCTCATCCAGGCGGTGCTGCAGGTCCTTAACAGCGACCTCCAGGTTCTTCTTCATCCTCTCCAGGTGAGAGCTAGTATCCTGCTCCTTCTTCAGCTCCTCAGCCATCATAGCAGCCTGAAGGAGATGGCATGAAATGTTAATGAGAAATATTTTGACAAAAAACACATTACGTTACATTATGTACAATTAAGAACAAAGGAAAGTTAAACCTACATCAGTGATGGCCTTCTTGGCTTTCTCCTCTGCATTCCTTGCTTCCTGAACAGTGTCATCCACTTCACTCTGGATCTGGACCAGGTCAGCCTCAAGCTTCTTCTTGGTGTTCAGAAGGCTTGTGTTCTAAAAAGTAAACAGATTTAGTCACTTAAGTCACCACATGACTGATTTTTCACATGTTATTTAGAAAAAGGAATGATTGTTTTGTTCACCTGAGAGTGCAGAAGTCCAACACGCTCACTGGCGTCCACCAGCTCCTGCTCAGCGATTTTGCGGCTTCTCTCTGTCTGTTCCAGAGCAGCTCTAAGTTCCTCAATTTCAGCCACCATGAGACCGTTCCTGCGGTCCACCATAGCAGCTTGTTCCTTGAGGTCATCCTGGGCTCTGACAGCATCATCAAGGTGCAGTTGAGCATCCTGGTGAAAAAACATCAGGAAAATATTCACATGAGTACAAAATAGGAGCATTGACCTTAGCCTGTGCAACAGCTCTGTGTCTTACAATACCTTCAGCTGTGCCTGCACATTCCTCAGCTGCTTCTGGGACTCAGAAGCCTGGCGATTGGCATGGCTCAACTGAATCTCCATCTCATTCAGGTCTCCCTCCATCTTCTTCTTGATTCTCAGGGCATCGTTCCTGCTCCTGACCTCAGAATCCAGAGTGCTCTGCATGGAGTCAATCACCCTCTGGCTGTTCCTCTTGATCTGCTCCATCTCCTCATCTTTCTCTGCCAGCTTCCTGTCCACCTCACCCTTAATCTGGTTGAGCTCCAGCTGGACACGCAGGATCTTAGACTCTTCATGTTCCAGAGTTCCCTAATGATATCAGA
>NC_060171.1:29154665-29158476 GCF_021292245.1 Micropterus dolomieu | reverse complement strand
GCCTCCAGCTGAATCTTACTCTTGATGAGTCCTTCACATCTCTCCTCAGCATCTGACAGATTCTCTGATTCCTAGTTTATTTTATGAAAATAGACGTTAGCACATAGCTAACCACTGAAAAACATGATAAAGCTCAACTCTCTGTTGATGTGTACTTACAGATGCTACTTGCAGCTGCAGATCATTCTTCTCCTGTATAATGGACACCATCTTCTCCTCCAGTTCCTTCTTCTTGGCCAGGGCAGTAGCCAAGTCTGATTGCATCTTTCCGTAGTTCTCCTTCATCTGGGCCAGCTCCTTCTCAGTTTCAGCACTCTTCAGCAGAGGCTTGATCTTGTAGTACACCTTCATCCATGGCCAGTGTTTCACATTCATGAATGAGCGGACGTTGTACTGGATGGTATAGATGGCTTCCCTGTGGACAACAAGTTGTTATTTTGGGCAGTGTTGTAAATGATTTTTCATGCCATCATTCAGAATTTGCTGTTTTCAACGTGCCTCCTCTCCATCATCTTCACAAACTCCTTTCTCATGACATAACCACGGCAGAGAGCCTGAGTCATGGTGACCAGAGATGCCAGCTTTTCATCTCTCATCTCCTCAAGGGTACCCAGCAGACCGGCCTTGAAGAACACCTGAACAAACAATAAATAAAAATGAAAGTAGGATGAACTCTACTTTTTGAAACAAAATAAATACATTTTCTCGTACCCCACATGGTTCAAGGGTTCTAAGGCAAAGGTGTTTTATAAATAGGGCTGTAACGGTTCTGAATCCAAGGCCGAAATTGCAACACAAAAGGTTCATGGTGCCATGTTGCGGATCCGAGACAGATCCGCGACACACCCGCTCCCCGGACTGTTGAGCTCTCATTAAGACAGTGTAACTGCGGCGGCGGCCGGTGGGGGCGGTAGCGGTGTAGGCCTATATCGTATTTGTTTTGACAGTAGGTTATTCAAGATCATTTTCCACCTTAATTTTCATGTGTATTTATTTCTACTTTAATCTGCTCCTCTTCTCTTCTTCCCACACACACACACACACACACACAGAGCCTGGTCTCTCACGGCACCGTGTTCAAGCTCATCCGTGATTCAGTTTTCAAGTGCGCCGCATGTGGGTCGAAATCGAAACTAACGTTAGTAAGTGACATCTGCAGTGGTGCTTTCATGTCTATATTTAAGGTTAGTGCAAGGTGTAGGCCTATATTTATAGTAGGCCTATATTTATAGTACACCTTAGACCTATTTCATTGTCATCCAACTGCGTGTGTCACTTGACTATTTTGCTCCAGTCATAATTGTGATTGATCATGCCTGCAACTTTGACTATTAATGAACCCAAGATGGAATGTAATAATAACAATAATAATGCCACCACCCCCCAAAAAAAAAACAAAACTGGGGGGTAAAAAAATCGGGGTCTGGACCGAACCATGAATTTGGTGTATCAATACTCCCCTATTTATAAATAGCCAGATGGTGGTTGCTCGACTTCTATCACTTCTTCCTTGTCACATACAAAATATATAAAAATAAATGAAAAACAAACAAACGTGCTGGACTGAAAAACATAGCCTCCTTGGTAAGTACACCAGTTGTTTCAAACTGCGGGGTGTAGAGCCACATCAGGGGGGCTGTGGATGTTGAGTGGACTTGAGTGAACATGAATATGATTCATATATGGTGACATAAACAAGCAAAAGTGCTTTGATGCTGGTCATTTCTCTAACCATAATCTTGTTAATTTCAATTGCCTGCATTGTTATTAATTGATAAAAATGAAATCCAATTTGCTGGGAACTTGCATGAACTTTTTTTGGCTTTCAAAGGGAGCGTGACATAAAAAGTTTGAAAACTGAATTACACTAACGTTTGAATGCAGTGATGGTTCTTACCTTGGTGTGTCCGAATCTGTACTCATCATGATTGACATCAATTGAGCCAAGCAGCTTCTCTGAAGCCTTCTTGTTATCAATGAACTGGCCCTCAGGAATGACACTGGCATTAAGCACCTTGTACCTTTTGTGAGAGAGTTAATGGTCAGTGTGAGCATTTTCTTTCAATGGTTGCATCAAAACCGTATTAAAATATTCACTGATACCTCTGCTTGAAGTCACCATAGAGGATTCTGCTGGGGAAACCTTTTCTGCAGATTCTGATACCCTCCAGCACACCGTTACACCTGAGCTGGTGGATGACCAGGAAGTTCTCCATCAGACCTGTAAAAAACACATTTTATAGTGACTTCTTTGAATAAAAAATCTTTTTGTTGAAGCAGCACAATAGTAAGTAACCATACCAACAAAACATAACCACTTTTCAAAGACTCCATTGAGATTATGTTCTGTATGTACCTGGAGTCTTTGACTCATTGGGAATCAGGCAGCGCACAAAGTGAGGATGGGTGCTCCTCAAGTTAGTCATCAGCTTGCCCAAGTTCTCCTGTAGATCCAAAATGGTAACACTTGTCATGAAATGTAACATTTGTGAGTTTGAGTATGAACTGAGATGTAGTTTATACCCAAGTTTGCAATGTTGAACCTTACCCTGAACTGTGAAGACACAGTCTGCATAGAACCACCCTTCTTCTTGCCTCCCTTCTTGGCGCCACCGGTCTCTGTTGATAATTTTAAGATGACATGTTTTGTTAGTGCGAGACATACATAAAACATGCTACAGTAAGATAAAAATATACAGAATCTACAACCTTAAAATCTGTTTATGAAGTTACTATCCTACCTTCAACAACAGGAGGATACAGAACAGGCAGCAGTTTAACTGAGGACTTCTGGTACAGCTGCACAACAGAATCATTCAGTGGATCCTTGTTCTTGTCCAGCCAGCCATTGATATTGTAGTCCACGGTACCAGCATAGTGCACCAGGGAGAAGTGGGCCTCAGCCTTGCCTTTGGCGGGCTTTGGTTTCTCAAATGCTTTGTTTTTGCCAAGATGCTGGTCATAAAGCTTATTCTTGAAGGAAGTGTCTGTGGCCTTGGGGAACATGCACTCCTCTTCAAGGATGGAGAAGATGCCCATGGGCTTGGAGGAAATTTGGAGAAGTTTGTCATTAAGTGATACATTAAGTCAAATTAAGAACAATTACAAAGAATCACAAAATTCAGTCATTACCTTTTCAATCAGCTCAATGCAGGCAGCCAAGTCCATGCCGAAGTCAATGAACTCCCAGATAATACCCTCCTTCTTGTACTCCTCTTGCTCCAGGACAAACATGTGGTGGTTGAAGAACTGTTGCAGTTTCTCATTGGTGAAGTTGATGCACAGCTGCTCCATGCTGTTGTACTGTGAGGGGACAAAAACTCAGATTAATCTCTTTTAGGCAATAAGAATGATTCTGTCGTGAAAAGTATCAGTGTTGGAAATGAAGCTTACATCAAAGATTTCAAAGCCAGCAATATCCAGGACACCAATGAAGTACTGCCTTGACTGTTTAGTGTCCAACATCTGGTTGATGCGGATGACCATCCACAAGAACATCCTCTCATAGATAGACTTGGCCAGCGCAGGCACTGCGTTCATCACCTGAATAAAATCACAGGATGTGATTTGATTAAAGTAAACATCTATTTTCAAAAATGCTGGTTTAATGATATTCTGAACTTCCTCTGATGAGGTAAATGAATTGATCAAAAGTAGACTTCTGATATAAATACAGATGCACTACATGAAAATTAAAACTGAAAATTGATACCAGTATATCTTAATTTACCTGAGGTACAGTCTGTCCCTTGGTGACAAACTCATTTCCGACCTTCACTCTGGGATAGCACAGAGCCTTCAGCATGTCAGC
>NC_060171.1:29151595-29154565 GCF_021292245.1 Micropterus dolomieu | reverse complement strand
AAGAACTGTTGCAGTTTCTCATTGGTGAAGTTGATGCACAGCTGCTCCATGCTGTTGAACTGTGAGGGGACAAATAATCAGATTAATCTCTTTTAGGCAATAAGAATGATTCTGTCATAAAAAGTATCATCTGCTGAAGTATTGGAAATGAAGCTTACATCAAAGATTTCAAAGCCAGCAATATCCAGGACACCAATGAAGTACTGCCTTGGCTGTTTAGTGTCCAACATCTGGTTGATGCGGATGACCATCCACAAGAACATCCTCTCATAGATAGACTTGGCCAGGGCAGGCACTGAGTTCATCACCTGAAAACAAGGATGTGTTTTGATTAAAGTAAATAAACCGTTTTGGAAAATGCTGGATTACTGATATTCTGAACTTCTTCTAATGAGGTAAATTAATTGATCAAAATTATAATTGGCTTTTACACTGTATCTGATGTTACTAAATGAAGAGGGACTAACACTTTCTCAATTTTCTTTTTCCTTATGTAAATGTGCTACAATTAAAACATAAAACTTATGCCGTATCTTACCTGAGGTACAGTCTGTCCTTTGGTGACAAACTCATTTCCGACCTTCACTCTGGGATAGCACAGAGCCTTCAGCATGTCAGCAGAGTTCAGACCCAGCAAGTAAGCAACCTTGTCAGCATCTGAAAATAGTTACATGATTTACATACATTATGTGACCATGATTGTCCATCATGACAGTGTTACCAATGTTTATGTTATGACCACCGCTGGCTGCCATTTAGTGAGTATTAATTATGGTGTTTCCATGAGTGATTCTGCCGGTCATGCAAATTCAGCTGTGTGAATCCCTGTCAAGGCTTCGTCCCTCTGGAAATGAGACCACTTACTTCTTGGCTGCTGTTCGCTGACGTCTATGATTGGTGTGGCTTTGGTCTGACCGAACCTACCAATCAGGAGTCTTCAATCAACCCCAGCTGCACTCCACTCCAGCTTGTGTGTCCACAGCTCAGGGCGGCTGTGAACCAGTGATCAGGTGGCCTTGCTAGTTAGTCTAGAGACTACCATTGCATTAGTATAGAGAGTGTTTCGTGTGTTTGTATTTCTTAGTATTGCCTGTCGGTTGCCTGTTTGAGTGGCTTTAGTCAGTGTTCTTGGAGCCTTTATAAATCACCTTGTTGTTGATACAGTGTACCAAGAGTTGGAGACTTTAGTTTGAGACCTCTGAGTTTGCAGAATAACTGCTAGTTTGTTTTCTTTCATTGTATTTTGTAAGCTGATGGGGGCTGACCTCTTTTTGTTCTTTAGTGTGTTTTTGAGCCTAGAGCTAAATAACTGTATTTGGACAAGACCCTCTTTTGTTTCATTATGTGTATCTGTTGTTTGTCAGCACTCGTATGGCCTCTTTCTGTTGTATTTCCTTGTGTAAGCACCCTCCTTGGTTAATTAAACAACTGACTGTAACCAGAATCATCCAGTTGTTGCATTCCACCTCATTTCCAATCCCAATTTATTTTACTGCTCTCCAAGATGAACCGGGTTCTAACAACAGAAACCAATCTGACAAAGAACTTTACCACTGCTGTTCCCAAACTATTCACTTTGAGCTGACATTAAATACTCACCCTCTGTGCCATCAGGCTCAGCCTGCTCCTCACGCTGCTTCTGCTTGAACTTCATGTTGCCATGGTGAAGCACAGCACCAGTCATCTTGTAGATGCTCATCTTCTCTTCATTAGTGAAGCCCAGGATATCAATAGCGTTCTGTGTTCAGAGGAGGTGTCCACATAAAACATAATGACTTTAGAAAAATACATTTAAAGAGCAGTTCTAATGTTGCATTTAATGCACAAAGTATATTTAAATGTTTTGAAGGTCACTCACATCAGTGGCTTCCAGCTCAACTTTGTCATCAATGCTGGCCACAGTGATCTGACCCTGGCTGCACATGGGGAAGTCGTAGGGGTTGGTTGTGATGAGTGACATTTCTGGAGATCAAAAAAACGGTTAGAAACTCAATAGATTTATATGAAGAATGTAAGAAAGTTTATCACTGTGCAACAACTTAGTCTGTTTACCAATCAGCTCGGGTTTGTGGTTGGTCATCATCTGGTAGAAGATGTGGTAGCCTCTTTCATCAGGAAGCTGGAATGTCACTCTAGACTTCTCCAGCAGATCTACAAATATTGTTCATAAGTCACAGCCTGGCCCATTCTCAAATGCAGTCATTTGTGTGTACTATGAGGATTGTTACTTACATGTCTCAATATCAGCACTAGCCAGTTTGCCAGTTGTGCCGAAATGGATTCTGATGAATTTACCCTGTTTGGAACAAAGGCATTTTTAACATCCCTCCACACAGGGAATCTGTAACAACACCTCTCATGTGTAGAAATCCCTCCATACTTACAAAACGAGAAGAGTTGTCATTCCTCACAGTTTTGGCGTTACCATAGGCCTCCAGCAGGGGATTGGCAGCAATAATCTGATCCTCCAGTGACCCCTAGAATCAAAGTTTAGAAGCAACATCAGAAAATTACAATATCTTCCCCCTGGTCAAATATTCTGTGCTTACAGAACATTGATTTGTAATTGTCCTACAGTAATCTACTCCACCTTTGATGTGTCCTTCTTCTTGTCTCCACCAACTGAGATTGTTGCAAAGTACTGGATGACACGCTTGGTGTTCACAGTCTTTCCAGCTCCAGATTCTCCACTAGGTATACACACAGACTTATGAGAATTTAATCAAGATATTTGACAATGTTAAACAAAGTCAACAAATGAGAAACTTACGTGATCAAGACAGACTGGTTCTCTCTATCTGTTAATGGGAAAACAAAGGAATTAACTGTGGTTTGCTGCAACAGTACCCTCACACTGACATACTCTACATTTGTATGGTAAAGACTTACCAGTAAGCATGAACTGAAAAGCGTTGTCAGAGACTGAGAAGATGTGGGGTGGAGCCTCCATACGCTTCTTGCCTCTATAGG
>NC_060171.1:29144064-29151495 GCF_021292245.1 Micropterus dolomieu | reverse complement strand
ATGACTTCATGATACTAACCTCCTGAGTGTCCAGGACTTTGACGGTGACTTTGTTACCATCTTTCTTGATGATTGTTCCCTTCAAGTACAGCTCCTTGGCATCGGCCACGTAGCAGGCAGACTTGGCATCAAAAGGTTTGCTCTGAGCCTCGATTCTCTCCTTCTCTGGCTTACGGAGGTAAATGGCAGCTTTGCCATAAACGGCCATCTCTGCGTCCGTACTCATGGTTGCAGTTTATTTCTGTGAGTTCATTATAAATAAGTTTAATCTTATTTATCTTTTTAAAACTAATATCTTTAAGCCACGTGACTGAGCAGCCCAGAATAACTGAGGTCAACTAAATAATTAACATCCCCATCAAATTCCAGAAGTGACTTCAACTTAGGTCCTTCAGTATTTATTTCTAGAATGAGTTGATAGTGTAAAGATTAACACTAATCCCAGTTATGACAGAAATGGATGAACAAAAACTTTACAGCTATATTAAATGTTTCACATATGACATATACAAGTTAAAGATAGATAAAAATATTCATGAGTTCATCATCACAAGTGACTTCACCTTAGGTCATTCAAAAAAAACTGTAGACTGATTTACTACTAATCTCAGTTTTGACAAAATTGAATTAACAAAAACTTGGCAGCTGAATGAAATGTTTCAAATAAGATGCAAATTAAAGATAGTTGAAAGATATTCATACCTGACACTTTCTCTGTCAAAAGTCTGTTATATTCCACAATCCTGTTGAAAACACAACATCTTTTCAGTTATTGGTAAAGGTTTTAGAGCAAAAATTTGTTAAACAAATATTTATATAGTTTTATATATATATATATATACTTAAACAAATTTCTCATATAAAGAATACATTCAATTCAGTTTATTAGTGGAAAGCCCCTTGAGATGCAGCATCTTGTTTCCAAGGGGGTCCAAAAACACAAATACATAGTACGAGACAAAACATAACTAGTATGCAATGAATACACAAAACATAAATACACGATAACAGTTGGCTCAGTCAGCACATGAGATGATCTTAAGCAAATAGAAGAAAAGCTTACCAGAAGCAGTCGCCTAAGGTCTTCTACCACACACTGCTCTGTCCTCTTTGACTTCTTATATTGAATATGGTTTGCTTACGAAGCAAAAGCTAAATATGGGACATAAGCCAAATGTGGTGTGAATAGCAGACATCCATTGAAACGAGTTGCTAGTACATAAATCCTATGGTTTGGATTTCAGACTGTAAGGCTAGTTCCTCTTTTACCTTGCTAAATTAAATTGCACTTTCTTTTTCTAGATAAATGTGTCTTTCATTACATGACAAGCCAAGGCATCATATCAACGTAACAGAAGGAGAGGGGTGCGTAGAAAGCAAATATATAGTTGTGTACATGACTGATGATAATTGTAGAACAGATTTAAGATATATGAAATTGCCTCTGTCCCAGTGGCTTCCTTGGCAGTGATTAACACAGTGTCAGCACAGCATGCATTTCAGCCACATTTATTAGTTGTCTGTCTGATGCACAGATGGAACAGATATTCTTTCATTTTAATTAATACATATATGTACAAACACTGTGTAGCGCCGCTGCCATTTAAGCTGCATTTTACAAGCGTAACCATGACCCCAATTATCTTTATAGCCTTCAGGTCTATTTTCTGCCTGTATATGATCCTACATTCCTTCAGTGTTACTCTTTAGGTTTCAAGACCGCCCAAATAAAAGTTCTTCGTCATTCTTTATGACTGCTGTCAGTTGTGCATATGTAAATTATTTCGACTACAGCTTTTCTTGACTTCTTCTAATGCTGGAATATTTTCTTTGACCATTTGTCCAACAGTAATGATTCCTTTCTAACAAGTCTAAAACATGTTTTCCTGATGTGCCATATAGAGCAAGATGGGAAAGAAACCTCACCTCATGTATTCTTACTATCTTAGTATTTAATATGAATCTTGAGCAGAGCATTTGGCAACATTGATTAAAGCTCTAGGATAATACCACAATGGTACTCACAAGCTGTTCCCACATTTGCCAGAAATGAACAGTCCCCTATTTTAGAACCATGTGCCTAATGTCACTGTTGATGAGCAGCTTTCACCATTCAGGAAACCAATATGGAATCAAGATCTGGGCTGCATGTGATGCTGTTTCATGCATGGAACTTGCAAGTCTATATACGGGGAACCAAGAAGTAGATGCCTCATCTTTCTAAGCTACTCCTCTTATGTGATAGAAGCAGTGATATCAGAGGGTGGAGGCTGAAAGGTAGGCACATGCGTTCTGTTAAACATTCCTATCAAACAAATAGAACTTCTTTAAACTTTTTTCCACTCTTCACTTTCTGTGCTAAAAGTGAACATTCAGGTGTCATTTTGGTGTGCCAGAGTTTATTTAACTGTAATATTTAAGTGTTGTCTGTGGCTTCCAAAGAAATCTCCTAATCGAGACATGGTTAAATCAGCTATATATTTTTGCTCATTATTAACTTTAAAATAGCCCATACTTGTACATCAAAAAATTGTGCAGCATACTGTGTTGTAACCATCCATTCCAATAAACATGGTAGAATGTTGTTTAGCTGTGTCACAAATGATACAGATTTCACATTTGCTCTCTCTCAGAGGACAAAATAAGATCATAATAACACAGACAGCAGTTTTAGATCAAAATTTTTTTATTTTGGTATATTTCACATCATATGATTAGAAACAGCCCTTCAGCAGGAGTGGTTTACTCAGCTTCCTCTTTTCCACGTAAAAAAAATCAATCAATCAATCAATACATATGCGCATACATACACATCATACTCTACAAACAAATGTTTTAAAACCATATTTTTCAGTCATGACTAAAGTATTGCGTGACATAAATAAGCAGAGTATGGGAAATGTCATTTGATTTTTCATTAAACTGAAATGTGTATATATTTACCTTGAGTCACAGCTCTCTCTTTGCTCTCAGTTTGTTTAGACGTCTTTTTACCGTGAAATTGCTTGCTGGGTAGGAGTTATTTGTGAGTATTGTCATTAAACATCATTTGTTGTTGATGGCAGCTCACTATTACAAAGCCTAGAAGATGTTTTAATGTCTTATGTTTTTGTAATCTTTTTTAAGATATGTATTTTTATATTTACATTTATATATTTTATATAAACTGTACCACTATACAATCACATATGGACGAGTCACAGTAGTTGGGAATGCCATGCTATGGTTTGAGGGAGAGCGGACATCTGACCATCTTCTCATTCATGATGAACAGCTGTGGTTGTGTTTATGTCCCATTGATGCAGAATAAACCATTCTGATTGCTCCATCCATCTTGACTCCTGAGACGTGTTTGGGGATAGCAGAGAGAACTAGATAGAAGTCACATACACACACTGTGTAGCAGCTGACATTTAACTTGCATTTTATGAGTGTAACCATGACCCCAAGTATCTTTATGGGCTTCATGTCTATTTTCTACCTTTATATGAGCGTAAATTCTTTCACTTCAAAGTGATACTCTTGCTTGCAAGGCCGCCCAAGTAAAGGTTCTTCATCATTATTTATAACTCTTAATAAATTGCGCATATGTAAATTTAGACTAAAGCTTTTCTTGGCTTCTTAAAATACTGAAATATTTTCTTTGACTATTCATCCAACAGTAATGATTCCATTCTAACGAGTCCAAAACATGTTGTCCTGATGTGCCATACAGAGCAGAATCAGAAAGAAACCTCATCAATGTTTCCCAATCTTGAGCAGAACATTTGGCAACAATTTTTTCCAGAGCATCTTAGGAGCTCTAGGATAATACCACAGTGTTACTCACAAGCTGTTCCCACATTTAGCCAGAATTTAACAGTGAGTGGAATGCCTTCCCTTATTTTATAACTAACTGAGCTAACTCAGTATCATCTTTTAAATCACTCCTCACCTCCTTTTAAAGGAAGGCTTTTTATAGTAAACCTATTGTCTAGTTTCTATACATATTTTATCACTCGCATTTGACCTGTTTTATTGCAATCTATTGTTTTATCAGGATTTATGTTTTAAATTGATTTTGTTGTGTTTATCTTGACTGCACTATTTTATTTGGTTCTGTAAAGCACTTTATTACTGTGTTTTGAGGGCTGTACAAATAAAGTAGATTATTATTTATTATATTCAGTAAGTATATCTGTGTGAATTTTTATAAAATTTCTGAACTAGTTTTCATTCTAGGTTGCAGCAAGAAGAAGCTCTGTGATGTATGCAGACCTAAGAAGGACATGAAGACAGAACTGCAAGAAATACATCTGCAGCACACAGTAAAACTCTGTCCGTTCCCAAAACAACACGAGTGTTTCCAGAACCAGTCCAGCGACAGGCGAATGGACCTCAACTACATTACGTAAGTCACGTGAAACTGTTGTTTGATTAGGTTTGGGCTAGAAAACTATGTGGTTAGGGTTAGGCAATAAAACTACTTGGTTAGGTTAAGGAAAACATCATGGTTTGGGTAAATCACATGACGTTAGTCATGCGGGTTAATGTAGCTTTTTATTGATAAATCTGTTTTAGCAGAGGTAAATACAAATATGAACCATGTATGCTGTCTATATTGCTTACAATTGAGATTAAATAAAAATCTGTTAAATTTTTTTACCTGTACTATTGTTATGGCTTTATTGTCTTAAAACCTCAATGTGATTCCACCAGACTCGCAAACACTGGATGAATAACGAATCAAATAAACAATCCTTCAAAATACCACCTTCCACTTTCTGTAGAAATGTTTGGTTACCAAATAATTAATATATTGTGACAGCTTCAGTTTATTTTACTAGTAAGCATGGTTTAGCCTTTCAAGTTTGTTGCAGCATGATGCCATAATACTGCACAAGCACCACAAGAATCAGTAATATAGAGACACCATCAATAAGAGGGGGAAAATGACAAAATTGGAAGCAGGAAGAATCCTTGAAACAGTATCAGTCTTCTTTCTGGTTACTCCTCTTATGTCATAAAAGCAGTGACATACGAGTGTGGAGGTTGATTATTCTCTTAAATGTAGGCACATGCGTTCTGTTAAACATTCCTATCAAACAAATAGAACTTCTTACAACTTTTTCCACTCTTCACTTTCTGTAGCTGGATGCATTTTGAGCAGGGCCAAAAGTGAACATTCAGGTGTAATTCTGGGATGTCAGAGTTTATTTAACTGTAATATTTCAGTGTTGTCTGTGGCCTCCAAAGAAATCTCCTAATCGGAGATGGTTACATCAGGTATATATTTTAAAATAGCCCATACATCAAAAAAGTGTGCAGCATACTGTGTTGTAACCATCCATTCCAATAAAGATTGTAGAATTTTGTTTAACTGTGTCACAAATTTCACATTTGCTCTCTCTTGGAGGACACATTGAGATCCAAATAACACAGACAGCAATTTGAGATTTCAACAAAAACAATTTTATTGTGGTATATTTCACATCATATTATATGATTAGAAAAAGCCCGTCATCAGGAGTGGTTTACTCAGCTGCCTCTTTTCCCTGTAAATAAATAAATAAATACATGAGTACATGTGCAGATATATACACTCCTCTGCATACATATAAAGGTTTCAGTGATGACTTAAATATTGCTTGACATAAATAAGCACAGTATGGAGATTTTCAATGGATTTTTTATTACGCTGAAATGTGTATATATTTACCTTTCCAGAGTCACGGCTCTTTGCTCTCAGTTTGTTGACCTGGGACTCTGCAATGTCAGCGCGCTCCTCAGCCTCCTCGAGCTCATGCTGGATCTTCCTGCACTTGGACAAATGAACATTTGCCTGCTCCTCCTGGAATACAAGATATAGAAAATATTTAAATGGTCAAAAAGGCCTTCTAGGTCTGCTGTACATGAAACTATCATGACATAGTATCAATTCCTCATTGTAAACATTTTGTCCTTACCGCTTCCTCAGCCTGCCTCTTGTAGGCCTTCACCTTGAGCTGCAACTTGTCAACCAGATCCTGCAGCCTGGTAACATTTTTCTTGTCCTCTTCAGTCTGTGATAGAAAGTAAATTTGCATGTTTAAATGTTAGATGTAATAATAATATGTTAGACTGATTTGTACATGTTAACTTTCAAAGTGACTGTACCTGATAGGTGAGCTCCTTTACTCTCCTCTCA
The DNA here is from genome assembly GCF_021292245.1 of Micropterus dolomieu. Classification (NCBI taxonomy): domain Eukaryota; kingdom Metazoa; phylum Chordata; class Actinopteri; order Centrarchiformes; family Centrarchidae; genus Micropterus; species Micropterus dolomieu. The sequence continues at coordinate 29,145,329 of NC_060171.1, read as the reverse complement.
TATTTGCGGACACCCTTAACAGCATCCGCTCCACGTCTCTGCTCAGCCTCAACCTCTGTCTCCAGCTCACGCACCTTCAAAAGAACAGACAATTCATCAAATATTAGGATCCAAACTTTTTCTTACATTTGTTCAACTACAAATCTTAACACAGTTGTCTTACCCTAGACTCAAGTTTCTGGAGCTGCTTCTTGCCACCCTTCATGGCCAGGTTCTCAGCCTCATCCAGGCGGTGCTGCAGGTCCTTAACAGCGACCTCCAGGTTCTTCTTCATCCTCTCCAGGTGAGAGCTAGTATCCTGCTCCTTCTTCAGCTCCTCAGCCATCATAGCAGCCTGAAGGAGATGGCATGAAATGTTAATGAGAAATATTTTGACAAAAAACACATTACGTTACATTATGTACAATTAAGAACAAAGGAAAGTTAAACCTACATCAGTGATGGCCTTCTTGGCTTTCTCCTCTGCATTCCTTGCTTCCTGAACAGTGTCATCCACTTCACTCTGGATCTGGACCAGGTCAGACTCAAGCTTCTTCTTGGTGTTCAGAAGGCTTGTGTTCTAAAAAGTAAACAGATTTAGTCACTTAAGTCACCACATGACTGATTTTTCACATGTTATTTAGAAAAAGGAATGATTGTTTTGTTCACCTGAGAGTGCAGAAGTCCAACACGCTCACTGGCGTCCACCAGCTCCTGCTCAGCGATTTTGCGGCTTCTCTCTGTCTGTTCCAGAGCAGCTCTAAGTTCCTCAATTTCAGCCACCATGAGACCGTTCCTGCGGTCCACCATAGCAGCTTGTTCCTTGAGGTCATCCTGGGCTCTGACAGCATCATCAAGGTGCAGTTGAGCATCCTGGTGAAAAAACATCAGGAAAATATTCACATGAGTACAAAATAGGAGCATTGACCTTAGCCTGTGCAACAGCTCTGTGTCTTACAATACCTTCAGCTGTGCCTGCACATTCCTCAGCTGCTTCTGGGACTCAGAAGCCTGGCGATTGGCATGGCTCAACTGAATCTCCATCTCATTCAGGTCTCCCTCCATCTTCTTCTTGATTCTCAGGGCATCGTTCCTGCTCCTGACCTCAGAATCCAGAGTGCTCTGCATGGAGTCAATCACCCTCTGGCTGTTCCTCTTGATCTGCTCCATCTCCTCATCTTTCTCTGCCAGCTTCCTGTCCACCTCACCCTTAATCTGGTTGAGCTCCAGCTGGACACGCAGGATCTTAGACTCTTCATGTTCCAGAGTTCCCTAATGATATCAGA